>NC_056739.1:1578591480-1578716480 GCF_019279795.1 Protopterus annectens | reverse complement strand
GCTGCCTCAGTGTTTTGGGCCAAATATTTCTAATGTTTGGGAGTCTTCTCTGTTATTTTTCTTATTTTACCTCTTTCTGCTCTTTCCTTTCCCTTCCAAGTCCTCTTTTCAATCTCTGCTATCTCTTTCTTAAACTTTATTTTAAATGTCTCCCATTTCCTAATTAGATTCCCGTGCATCTCTCCAAAATCACTTAACATAGAGTTCATCAAATGTATCACTTCTTTCCTTTTTTTTTTTAAATGCATGTGGAGATGCCAGTGACTCTTCTTTTGCCCCCCCCCCCCAAGAAATCGCAGTTCTTGTTAGCTCTGGCGTGCGATCCAATAAGAATCTGAAAAAATACTCATCCTGTCTTTTAACATATACCCTGTCCAGTCCTGTCCAGCTCCCAAATCTTCCTGAGTAATATATATATAGATTCTTTCTATTCCCTCCTTTTATAATTTACTTATCAAGCCATTATGTGTTAAGATAAGTCCCTTGCTGTTTCCTTTCTACTGTTACTTTCTTTAATCTGAGTCCACTACTTATGTTTACTCTGATGACTGCTAAGTTCCAGCCTGCTGCTACAATCAGTATATCATGATGGAACACTATTTCCTTGTCTAATATTTTTTAATTTCCCCTTTTTTAATTTTAGGGTGTTTATACATATTCAACTTAGTGATTCTATGTCCCACCCAGTCTCCTCTACGTTTCACCACCCAGTCTCCCCTGAGTTTCAAATATATACACTATTCATCTGTTTTTTCTTCCTTCATCTGTATTATTAGAGCCCCTTGCTATTATAGTTATTACTTCTCTTTTTCAGTGTTCATTGTCATCAGCATGACATCCCTCCAGAAAAAACTGCATACAATGTTGTTAATCTTCGTTCATTCCTTACTGATGGGTTATCAGTTCAGTCCTCGGAACTGAGCTGGCCAATATCAAGCTCACATCAGCCAAAAACTCTCGAGCCAAGGTCCTACCCGGAATGCTCTGCTCCCTGTTACCTCAGATCTTGTTTGCCGCATTGCTGTACAGCCATGACAAGCCACTCTCTCAGCTAAGTGTCATATTTTTTGAAAGTTTATACACTGTTCTTACTTTAAATTTTTCTCAAAGGTTTATTCTAGTATTTTCCTACCCTATCGTACACTTTAGACTCTCTCTCCCTTTAGTCTTTTCCCTTTATTATCCTCTTTTCTTACCTTGTGGTAATTCGCCATTACCATCGTTGGTAATCCTTCCTTTCGCTTCTTATCCTTTTTGGGTAGCCTTTCTTCTTCCTTTTGGTACTGTTCTTCTTCTCCAAACCAGTTATGTCGGATAAGAAAAGTAGCGTTGGTTTCAAGCAGTGTAAGGATTGCGTATGTAAGTTACCACTTTCCGATAGCCATGACTTATGTATATATTGTCTTAATGTCTCCCACCTGACTGGATCCTCCATGTGGGATTTGTAAAAATTTCTCTACCAGGACTCTCAACGAGAGGAAGAATAAGTTAATTTTGAAAGGTCTCCTCAAGTCTCCTTTCTCTGAGGCTATTTCTGGGTCAGAGGGCTCACCCCCTCTTGTTAAATCCCGCAAGAGGTGTTCTTCCTCTTCTTCATCAAAGTTGCTCCCTTCTTCTCCCTCTGGAGATCGTAGGGAGCCGACTCATAAGAAGGTGAAATTGATTTGTACTTTGGCGCTGCCACCTGTGTCCCTGTCGGCTCCAGGCTCGGCACTGCCCCAAATGATGTTGACTACAGCCATGTCTCCTTTATCGATACTGGCACCGGAGTTTCCTTTGCAGACAACTACGGTTCCGACAGCTCTGTCGGAACCCTTTATGGCACCATCAATACAGGTTCAGTCCCCTTCGGCACCGCTGGTACAGTCACCTTTGGCTCCAAGTATGACTCTTCTGTACTCCACGGGGCAGACATGTGCTTCAGTGCAGTCCTTCTCGGCACCGTCCTTATTGCTGGTGCAATCACTTTCCACTACGCCACCGTACCCTTCGGGGCAGACTTTTGCCTGTACGGTGCAGACACCTTCAGCTCCTGTGGCACTGACATCATCAGCGCAGACTATTTCTGCACTGTTTTCTTTGGTGCAGACATCTTCGGTCCAGGCTCTGCACCTGTTGAATTAGCAAGGACCAAATATTCTCCTTCACTGGATCCTTTTGCTACCAGTCAATATAGTCCTTTCCTAGAAAGGCCAGAATCGCAATCAGCTTTCTCCATGAGGTCAACCAAGAGTCTCTCTGAACAGGATGTGTTGCGGCTTGTTGACCAGTTGCTTACAGCCAAAGGTCTCTCCCAACTGTCAAAGTCCACGTTCCCTCATTCAGGTGAACGTATATCTCCTCAAACCCCAACGTACACTCCTCCTTCGACTTCCACTCAAGTTTCAAAGCCTATTACTCCAACAGCTTCCCTTCCTCCGACTCCAATAGTGGATTTCACTTTGGAACCAGAGTTGTCCTTGTGGCCCTCGGTGCACTAGTAATCGGGCTCTTCTCAGGCCAGTGGATGTGCTGTTGGGAGGGCATTCCTGTCTCCACGCCAATTATTTCTATGGCACCCTCCAGGGATTCCCTCTCTTTTATGGTTCACGGTCCTCTTGAGACTCCTGGTCTGGGGGCAGGCCCGTCGGGGTGGGGTGTGACCCTGGTTCCGAGATTGTTGTGTTTGGTTCCGGGCTGCCGTCCCTCCTTGGGCGGGCCAGCCTTCCAGACCATGGAGAGGGTGCTTGCCTCCGCTGGCAAAGCTCACATGTCTGAGTCCTCTCCCCCCTGTGTGCAGCAGCGGTCACAAGCCTCGACTGCCGGACACCGGGCACAAGACCCTCAGGTTTCTCCTCCTCAGGAGACCCCTTCTTTGCAGTCTTCCCCAGAACCTCCCACTGAGGAAGTACCTCGCAAAGCATTGTGTAAGAGGAAGCACATGGACTCCACTGAGGAGTCATTGACTGAAGATACTGATTTTGATGACGGGGAAGGGTCCCCACGGTCACCCTCTGATGAGGTGTCCTTTGGTGACATCCTCGAGATCTTTAGACAGAGGGGTGATTGGAAGTCCTCTAATCCTTCCTCTGAGGAATCCATATTCCTGCAGGCTTTTTGTGCCCGGCCTTTGCCTCCTGGGTCGCCCCGCCTGCCAATGAGCTCATCCAGCTCATCGTCCGGCGCGCATGGAAGGCTCCTGACACCCTGGAAGCAATACCTAGTTGACCAGATAAAAAATTGTCGCCCCCAGCTGAGCACCCACATTGGTCATGAGGTCTTCCAGTAGATGCTATGGTGGTGGCAGCTGCTACTAAGAAGGATTTGGCAGAAGAGAGCCAAACTGTCCATCCACCCACCGAGGAGTCCCAGGTGATTGACAGATTAGGGAAGCATGTGTTTGCTTCATCAACCTTCGCCGTAAGGTCTTTGAATTATTTGGCACATTTTACCAGGCTTCAGTGAGATCTTATCAACCAGCTGTCTGAAACCTTGGCAGGAGCTGTTTCTGACGAGGTCCGTGATAACATGGCTTCTCAGATAGCCATCCTAGAGTCCATTTCCAACTCTTCCATGCGTCTTATTTCTCACACAATGGAAGAGGCGGCTAGAGCAACAGGCACGGGTATAGTCGTCAGACAACATGCCTGGATACGCCTTTGCGGACTCCTTTAAGGCTTCCTTCATGAATGCCCCCTTAGAGGCCGCTTCTTTGTTTCGCCCTAAAGTCAAAGATATGCTGGCAAGGTGCGGGCAAGATGGCAAGACCCTGTCTGCCGTTGGTGTCAGACACTCCACTCCTCAGCGATTCTACTCCAGAAATCAGAGGAGTGGAAAGATGTGGCACAAGAAATCACAGGGTTCTTTCCGGGATGCACATGCCGAATTCTCCCCTAGAGGCAGAGGGGGAAACTCCAATGGAAGATGCCCCTTTCAGGGCAAAGGAGGTCCACAAAACCAGGGTTCCAGAGATTCCTTCTCTGTCCAGCCCTATCAGTACTCCTGAAGTGTTGCCCAACTGCTCACCTCCGGAAGCGGTCGGGGTTTGTTTCTCCTTGTACCCCTCTGCCTGGCAAAATATTACCACCGACTCTTGGGTACAACAGATAATATCCAGATGCTATCACATCCCCTTCCATCTTTGCCCAATCTCATCAAGAGTAATCCCCGATGTTCCACCCACTCAAAAGGAAGCAGCAGCACATGAAATCCAAAAACTGCTACAAAAAAAGAGTCATCCAGACGGTCCCCCCCAGACCAAATAGGATCCATTTTTTACTCAAGGTTCTTTTTAGTGCCAAAAAAGACAGAGGACTGGAGACCAATTCTGGATCTCAGTACACTAAACAAATTTGTAAAAACAGAAATTCCGGATGGTCACGGTTCAGTCTATTCTTCCTGTTCTGGAAGAAGACGATTGGATGTGCTCTGTAGATCTTCAAGATGCGTATTACCACATAAAACTGGACAAATGCTCAAGAAGATACCTCCGCTTCCGAATAGGAGCCAGTGACTACCAATTTCGATCCCTGTCCTTCGGTCTCTCTACAGCCCGCAGAGTGTTCACAAAATGCATGGCAGTGGTTATCGCTCATTTGCGACTTCAAGGATTCCAGGTGTTTCCATATCTAAACGACTGGCTCCTCACTGCCCCCACCAAGCGTCTACTGGAAGAAACCCTGCAGTATACTCTCTTAACAGCTCAGAGCCTGGGAATCACTATAAATTGAGAAAAATCCAACACAACCCCAACTCAATCTTTGGAATTTATAGGGGTACTTTTTGACACGACAAATTGCACAGCATTCCTTCCAGAACACAAGCTTCCGAGAATAAGACAACAAGTTCAACCACTGCTCTGTCACCACAAATCTCCTGCTTGATCTATACTACCGCTACTGGGGTCAATGGCAGCCTCGATTACCATTGTTCTTCTAGCCAGATTCCACATGAGGCTCCTTCACTGTCTACATCTCACTCAGTGGTACCCTCTAAAACATCCTTTGTCCTTTCAGATAAATGTAACTCAGAGATGCAAGCAAGATTTACTCTGGTGGATTTCTCGAAATCCCCAACAATGGTCTCACCCATTCAACCTCTATCAACTGATAGCCACGGTGGGGGGGGGGCTATGTCAGGGAAACTCAGTCCAAGGCATCTGGTCAGAGACAGTGGCCCTTTTGCATATCATTGTCCTGGAACTGAGGGCAGTGCTTCTAGCATTGCAAGTATTTCACTCCATCCTTCTGTCAGGGACTATTGCGATCCAATCAGACAACATGTCAGTGGTCTGGTACATCAACAAACAAGGGGGCACCAGATTTTACCTGTTATGCCGAGAGGCCTTGAGAATATGGCAGTGGGCGATAGCTTACAACTGCTTTCTGTTTGCAACGCACATTCCCAGGAGCTCCAACGTGATATCGGACAAATTGAGCAGGTGCAGTCTACAACCCCACGAGTGGTCTCTCAATCCTCTGATAGCAGCAAAAATCTTCAACCGCTGGGGTCAGACTTGCTGTGACCTATTTGCCTCCCCAACCAACTAACAGTGCAGCAACTACTTTGCCCTAATCTCCCCTCAGGGACAGTCACCAAGGGATGCTCTAGTCCACTTGGCCCTCTGGTCTTCTTTATGCTTATCCTCCTCCTGCCCTCATCTCCCAATTTCTGAAGAAAGCATGACAGTTGAAGAGCAAGGTGATCCTCATTGCTCCATATTAGCCTTGACAAGTCTGGTTTCCCTTCCTCTGGCCTCACCTGTTAGATCAACAGTGGGCCCTCAATCCATCCCCAATGTTGATCTCCCATCTGCAGGGTCTGATTCACCCCAGTCTAACAACCCTGAAGCTGACAGCTTGGTTTCTCCACTTCCAGTGATTGCCAGGCATGAAAATCTCTCATCCCCTGTGCACAATATTCTTATTGCATCTCATAAATCGTCCACTAGACTAATCTATCTTAACAAATGGAAAAGGTTCTCTCTGTGGGCAGCAAATAAACAGTTAGACCCCTTGTCAGCCTCAGTCTTGGTGGTATTGGATTACTTATCACATCTTTTCCACTCTGGGGTGTCTGCCTCTACTATCCGTGTACATTTAGCTGCCTTCTCAGATTTCCATATTGGTTTTCAAGATTCTTCACTTATGTCACACAGACTCAGTAAGACTTTCTTGAAAGGGGTTATCCACCTAAAACCTCCCTTTAGAGAACCCGTACAACCTTGGGATTTGGCTTTGGTTCTGCAAGCTCTAACAGCTCCCCCCTTTGAACCTGCATCTTCATGTGATGTATCTGTCTTGGAAAACTTTGTTTTTGATTGCAATCACATCGGCCAGGCGAGTGTCAGAACTTCAGACCTTATGCATCAAACCACCCTATCTTATCTTCCATAAGGATAGGATATCACTGAGAACTAATTCTACCTTTTTATCAAAAGTGGTGTCAGAGCGATCTATCAACCAATCTATTGACCTTCCAGTGTTCTTTCCTAACCATTCTAACAAGGGAGAGTATTGCCTGCACTCCTTGGATGTTCATAGGCAAATACGATTTTATCTGGACAGAACAAAATCTACCCATAAATCAGACCAACTATTTCTGGCTTTTTCTTGAGTTAGATGGGGTCACCCTGTATCAGAAGTTACATTGGGTTCATGGTTGAGAAATTGTATTACCTTTATCTACAACAAAAACAATCTCACCTTGCCTCATAGAGTGAAAGCACATTCTACAATATCTATGGCAACTTCAGCAGCTTTCCATGCTAAGGCTTCCCTCAATTATATTTGCTCAGATGCAACTTGGGCCAAACCTCATACCTTTATCCTTCATTACAAATTGGACTTGGCCTCCGGAGGTAGAGCTTCCTTTGGCTCCATGGGGCTCAGGAATGTCCTTCCATAAGGGCCACCTAGAAGTACAGGTAGCTGGGGACTCTGTCCCATCAGTAAGGAATGAATGAAGATTAACAACATCAGATAAAGAAGTTATGTCTTACCATAACATTCCATCTGTGTTGTTGATCTTCGTTCATTCATTACTTCCCACCCTCTGTCCTCCATCCGGAGGTTCTTGGTTGATCTCATGTACTCCTTTCTTGTAGTTCTGTTATGATCAGAGGTAGCCTCTACTTTTATCTATCAACTTGCAAACTCGATCTTAGGTAACAGGGAGCAGAGCATTCTGAGTAGGACCTTGGCTCGAAAGTTTTTGGCTGACGCGAGCTTGATATTGGCCAGCTCGGTTCCAAGGACGGAACCGATAACCCATCAGTAATGAATGAACGAAGGTCAACAACACAGATGGAACATTATGGTAAGACATAACTTCTTTTTTTAACGATTCATGTTCTTTTTTTGTTCAGGTATGTTTCTTGTTACATCACTATCTTAGCCTCACTGTAGTTAAGATAGGCTATTACTTTTCATCTTTTTTGTGTATCTGTAAAACCATTTACATTCTAAATCATTAGACTTACTGTCTTTGTCTTACTTTCCTTTCTGTTTCCCATTTTTCTGGTTCTTTTCTTCCCCCTTTACCTCTTGCCTTTTGTTTTTCTCTTTTAATTTTTTTGTGTTACTATATCTACCTTTGTAACTGTGTTTCTAAATATTCTACTGTGCAGTTTAACTACATGACTTAATAGCAACTGGTCTAAGAAATTATGAACTGTATACATGACCACAACCCCCCCCCCCTTGTAAATTAATATTATTTTCATTTCTAAGAACCTCAGCTGTCTAATAGCTTTTCTCTGTTTTCCATGAAAGTGTTGCTCCTGTCCCTGGTTCTCCCCTCCCAAGGTACTGTCCTAAGATTCCCCTTATTTTAATCCATTCCTTTTAATAAGTTAACTGTGGAATTGTCCGTTTTTTCCATTTCCTATTGATCTTTCAATACTGCATCTACAAGCTGTCTCTCTTGTGTGTGGTTTTCACTTGCTACTTCAATTTCTGTTACATTCCAGTTGTTAGAAAGCTGCATAGCCAGTTAGGCTTGTTTGCTTTCTAGGAGCTGCACCAGACTTCCCTGTTTCTGTCTTGCTGGTTGCCATTCATAACTCTTGTCCTATCTTGTCTATTTATTTTAGGGTACTCTCCCTTACCAGCCCTGTTTCTTGATTTAGTTACCTGTCTTTCCTACCAAGACCACTGCTACCCTCTCATGTTACTCATTGCACTGTTGTTAATATGGTGGCTATTAGCAGTGAAAACGGCTATCTCCTGCTTGTCTTGGTAGGAAATTATTTTATTTCTGCCCTGTATTCCTCCCATCTAGTAAGATTCTTCTAGTTGCACCTCACTTCCCCACTCCTTCTTAAAAGATCAGCCTGAACACACTTTTATTCCATTTGCATTATTCAACACTTATGTGTACATGTATGAAATTCTCATCTTTGCCCTTTTGGATCATTCTGTTAGGCTCTGCTCATTTTGGAATTCTTTATAATCCTTTGTGAAAATGTATGTATAACAACAACTGATGAAATATATATGTATATATATTTTTAATGCAAAGTAAAAAGTAATGTCTTTTGGCTTTTCCCGGTTAGGGGTCACCACAGCAGAACTCCGATCCGCTAATGATTGGCAGTGGATTTTTATGGTGCCGAGTTGCCAGCCCGACGCCCAACCTTCAAAGAAAGCATACCCATTCACGCACACACCTACCTGCATGTCTATAAACGTCACTCGACCGCAGGGGGGACCAGCAAACTCCACACAGAAGGTGCTCCAGCTGTGAATCGAACGGGAGAACCTCTTGCTGTGAGGCAACAACACTAACCGCTGCACCACCTCGGCCATGCAAAGAAGAAACAAAAATGTTGTTCTTGATATTACAAATGCAAACCTTCACTATTAATGTCCAGCACTTCTGCAAATGTCAAGTCCAAGAAATTGTTTCTCATACCAGTCAGTTCTCATGTTCCTTTAGCTCTAAAAACTGTTTCACTACACTTCGATCCTTTTCTGCTGTAATCGAGTTGTTATTTTCTTTGTTAATTTCTCCATCTTGTGTTGACTATATTGCTTTTTTCCCTGAACAAAGGGAATGGTTTAATTGACTAGTGCTGTGCCTAACTGTTTTGTTTTTGATGTCCTTCAAGGATGCATCTGCAGTCCTTACAAATGGGTTGTCCTGTCGTCAGGCAGCCCTTCGGTCGGCCGGATTACAAAGTCTGGGTCTGGCCTCGGCTGGTGTCGCACTTCACCCGACGTCATAGCTGCAGTTCTTCGGGTATAAAGGCATCAGCCGACGCCATTTTCCTCAGTCTTTCTTGCCGCGTGGCGCCCGAAGCAGAAGCTGTTCGCAAGTGCCGGTCGGTCAGATCCAGAGATTACTACTACCGAATACTACTTCGAAGACTTCTAAAAAGCTAAGTACCCCATTGGGGACTCTTTCTTGCCACAGCCGATATCAGAAAAAGTGAATAATTGTTTAACTTGTGGGAAACAAATACCTCATAAAGATTTCGACTCTTACTGCTTACCTTGTTTAGGCCCAGACCACGACGTAGCAGCTTGTCTAGCCTGTGCTTCTTTCAACCGACGGACGCTTAGACGTCGGTCGGAGTTTGCTGAACAGTTTTTCGGCTCAGATTTCGCGTACATAATGCCGTCGGATCCTCCGACTTCTCAAGTTGTTAAAAAACGCAAAGAAAAGGACCGACACTTGCGGTCCGCGGTTTCGGCCGAAACCACGGTTAAGCAAACCGCGAGTGTCTCGGTTTCGGCCGACACCGAGCAAACGGTTCTATCTTCAGCCGAATCCATGACTACTACCGAGGCCCCTTCTACCCTGGTTGAATCGGCCTCTGAAGTTCTACCTGCTACTGTGGTTCCACAAGAATTATCGGACACCATCCCTTTGGATGTTTCTACCCCTGCACGTGGTGCTGCTAGGCCGCCTGCAGCCATGTCTATAAAGGCCTTTGCCAGGGCTAAAGCAGCCAAAACTTCTAAGTCTGTGCCTGTTAAGCCCCCCTCTCACAGGCCCAGTTCCAGTTCCCAAATGCTTACTCTGGCAGAGGATCTCATCTCTTTAATAAGGGGATCCCAATCTCACCCAGACAGGGCCTCTCAACCTCCAGGAAAGAGACCTAGAGCAGAGCCCCCTGAGCCAGTGTCCTCAGATGATTCTTCTGATGATACAGACAATACAGACCATCCAGAGGCTCCTTTTTCTACTTATGAAGATTCCGATGCTGAGGAATCGATTCCTTCTGCCTCTCCACCAGAGGAATTTTCCTTTGGGGAAACTTTACATGCCATGAGAGAGCAATTCCAATGGCAGGGACAAGATTTCTCAGATTCAAGGAAAAGGCTTAGGACCTTTTTGCATTTACCACAACATAGGCCTTTATCTATACCTCCAGTTCTTCCTGTTGTGGATGATGCATTTAATGATGCTTGCACTGCCCCTGATACTTTACCTCCAGCCCCTGCCAAGCCCGATAGGTTCTACAGGGTCCCGGACACTCATCACCATTTATACAAGGCTCCTTTTGCAGATCCCGAGACAATCTCCCAGGGGCCTAAGGCAGTAGCTTCGACCTCAGTTAAAAACCCTCTCCCTTCTGAAAGGGAATCCAGGTCCTTAGAGAGATGGGGTAAAAAAGTATACACCTCTGCTACTCTGTCAGCTAGGGCATTGAACTGTCAGTTTCATATGATCCAATACCAGGAGTTTATGCTTGATCAGTTAACTAAGAAACTGTCCTCTGATGATTCTTTAGATAAGAAATATGTCCTAGAAATGGTGCATAACATTCAGCAGGTTAGTAACCATTCCTTAAAATGTGGCTATGATGCACTGGAGGCTTCCTTTAGATCAGCCATGACTGGCACAGTTATAAGAAGGCATGCATGGTTGAAAGAACAGGTCTTGCGGATCATGTTAAAGCAAAACTATTAGATGCTCCTATGGACAAGGTCAGTTTATTTGGTTCTCCTGCTCAACAGGTACTGAAGAAAATGGAAGAGAAGGCAAAATCTGTACAAACAGTGAAAGATTTCTTACAGGTTCAGCCTCCAAGGTTTAGCAGGAACTGGCCTTCCAAAATTGGTCCTTTCCAGACTCCTCTAAAACTCAGAGAGGCAGGAATAGGCGTTCAAGAGGCAGAAATCAATCCAGAGGAGGTGCCTACAGGGACGCCAGTGGCAAGGTAACAACCAACGAGGCACAGACACAACTACTACCACTGCAACAGGACAATCACAGTGACTTGGCTCTGGCACCGCCTACCAGGGAACAAATAGCAGCACCCTTAGGTGGAAAGTTAGCCTTATTTTCAAAAACTGGCACTATATCACAAGAGACAAGTGGATTTTGCAAACTATAGACCAAGGCTACAGGTTTCATTTCCACACTTTACCAGGAAAAAGAGGAATGCCAAACCTACCACCAAATCAAAAAACAGAAGCTCTAAAACAAATAGCTCAATTAGCAAAGATGAGAGCTGTGGAAAGGGTACCATCTATGGAACAAGGCAAGGGATTTTACTCCAGACTATTCCTGGTACCAAGAAAAGAGAAAAATTGGAGGCCTATTCTCAACCTGTCCGCTTTAAACACATTCATCATTGTTCCAAAATTCAAAATGCTGACCCTACAGCAACTTCTTCCCATGCTGGGCAAGGAGTATTGGCTGGTAACTCTAGATCTCAAGGAGGCATACCTGCACGTCCCCATACGACCAAATTGCAGAAGATACCTCAGATTTCTTGCAGGATCAGAGCATTATCAATTCTCAGCATTGCCCTTTGGCTTATCTACTGCCCAGAGTGTTCACAAAATGCCTGGCATCAGTAATCGCTCACTGCAGGCTTCAGGAATCCAAATATATCCATACCTGGACGACTGCCTGATACAAGCGGACAACAAAACAAGCTAACAGAAGACTTACAAAGAGTCATTTGCTTACTACAAGCCCTGGGATACACAGTCAATATAAAAAGTCAAGACTGATACCATCCCAAAGAATAACCTTCTTAGGTGCAGAATTGGACACAGTAAAACAGATGGCATTCCTAACTGCAGAAAAACAAGAACAACTTCCTCTCTACTTCTTGGCATTAACAAAGCAGAACAAACTAACAGCAAGGAAAGTACTGCAGGCCTTGGGCTTCATGGCATCCTGCATAATCCTGGTCCCCCATGCCAGACTGCATATGAGAAAGCTACAGTGGTACCCAAAGAATTTATGGTCTCAACACAGGCACAGCTTAGAAACCGAAATACCACTAATTCCATGCCTGAAACAAGAGTTCCTATGGTGGGCTCAGGCATGCCAGTCAAACCCAGGTTTGCCCTTCCACAGCATTCAACCAAGCCAAACCATCACAACGGACGCCTCAGATCTCGGTTGGGGGGCCCACATGCTGGACAAGTGCATACAAGGCTTATGGACTCCAGATCAGCTGCACCTGCACATAAATCAAAAAGAAATGCTGGCAGTAAAACTAGCAATCCAGAATTTCAGACCATTC
This sequence comes from Protopterus annectens, assembly GCF_019279795.1. Classification (NCBI taxonomy): domain Eukaryota; kingdom Metazoa; phylum Chordata; order Ceratodontiformes; family Protopteridae; genus Protopterus; species Protopterus annectens. The sequence goes on along the minus strand of NC_056739.1, from coordinate 1,578,704,011 downwards.
CTCCAAGAAGGCCAGTTGATGATAAGGACAGACAACACCACAGTCATGTGGTACATCATCAAACAGGGAGGCACTCATTCATACCCTCTGTGCCGGATGGCACTGGACCTATGGAATAGGGCTCTGAGTTACAACATTCAGTTACAAGCAATTTTTGTACCGGGAAAAGAAAACATCCTAGCAGACATATTAAGCAGAACTACCTCGGATGCTCACGAATGGATGCTACACCCGGACATCTTCAAGGTCATCACAAAGAAATGGGGACTGCCACAAATAGACCTATTCGCATCCCCACTCAATCACCAGCTCAAGAAATTCTGCACAAGGACGTACCACCCACTTGCTTGGAAGGTGGACTCTCTATCCTTCAGTTGGAAAGGCCTGACAGCATATGCATTCCCACCTCTTCCTTTGATGCACAAGGTGCTATTGAAAATCAAAGAGGAACGTCCAAGGATAATTCTGATAGCTCCAGATTGGCCAAGACAACATTGGTACCCATTACTGAGGAGCATGTCTCGGGGGAAAATGTGGACACTACCCCTGATTCCTTTGATGTTAACTCAGAGCGACTACAACATCCTGCATCCAAACCTGAAAACTCTGCAACTGACTGCCTGGAACATTACATAAGAGCAACTAACCCAGATTTATCCCAAAGGGTTAAAGACATTATCCTTGAGGCCCGCAGACCCTCAACAAGAAGGAACTATGCAGGAAAATGGAAAAGGTTTCTCATTTGGAGTACCAAAAAGGGCAAAGATGTGTCAAAGGTAGACATTGCCAACATCCTGGAGTATTTGGCAGAGCTTTTCCATACAGGCCTGTCCTATTCCTCCATCAAGATACATGCATCAGCTATTTCTGCAGAATACAGCTTGATCCCCTGTCTTTTCAAGATCCTCTACTCAGGCAGTTTCTGAGAGGAATTAAGAATGTAAAACCTCCTAGGAAACCACCATTACCAGCATGGGACTTGAACTTTGTGCTAGAAAAATTGACACTCCCCCCTTTCGAACCAGCAGCAACAGCAGATCTTCAACACCTATCCTGGAAAACTGCTTTCCTGCTGGCAGTTACCTCAGCAAGAAGGGTTTCTGAGCTACAGGCTTTAATGGCAGTACAACCCTTCCTAATCTTCCATCAAGATAGAGTGTCCATGAGAACTAATCCTACATTTATGCCTAAGGTGGTATCCAGAGTGTCTTTAAACCAGGCAATCCACCTACCTACCTTCTTCCCCAATCCACAGAACAGGGGAAAGACTGCTGCATACTTTGGATGTACATAGACAGTTACGCTACTACCTGGACAGAACCAAGGGCAATAGAAAAACTGACCAGCTTCTGGTAGCATATGCAACAGGAAGGGAAGGAAAAGCAATTTACAAACAGACAATCTCCAAGTGGATAGGAAATTGCATTAGATTCTGTTACTCCTACCATGGAAAGCAAATTCCACAGAACATAAGGCCTCATTCTACAAGGGCTACAGCCACTACCACAGCTTTCTTACGAGGAGTGGCTACCAAGGACATTATAGAGGCTGCTACTTGGACCTCCGTGCATACATTTGCCAAGCATTATAACTTACCTTTATACTCTAGATCCCGAGCAGGGTTTGCCACTGCTGTTTTGCAAGGGATCCTAACTACATCATAATTTCTTCTTCCTCCTCCCCTAGTTTGGCTATGGTATTCTACCCATTTGTAAGGACTGCAGATGCATCCTTGAAGGACATAGTACAGTTTTGTACCTACCATAAATGTAGATGTCCGAACAGGATTGCATCTGCAGTCAGGATTACCCACCCTCCTTCCCCTCTGTGGTATTCCTAGGGTATTTGCCCACCTAATAGCTAGCTGGGGGGGGGGATCTCTTATGGTGTATTTGTTTGTATATATGTACATACATGATTTTTTTTTTTTTTTTCTGTTTGCCTTCTACTATTTGGAAACATTGGCATTTATCCAAAATTTAGCTATCCAAGAGGGCAACTGGCATCTGGGGCAAGAAACACTGAGGAAAATGGCGTCGGCTGATGCCCTTATACCCGAAGAACTGCAGCTATGACGTCGGGTGAAGTGCGACACCAGCCGAGGCCAGACCCAGACTTTGGAATCCGGCCGACCGAAGGGCTGCCTGACGACAGGACAACCCATTTGTAAGGACTGCAGATGCAATCCTGTTCGGACATCTACATTTTTGGTAGGTACAAAACTGTACTTTCCTTCTCTGGTTTAAGATGTCTTCAATACTTTACTAGTCTGTATTACTGTAGTATCTGTCCGTATTCTTCCAGCACAGCTCTTGCCACTTCTGGATCTAAGAAAGTTTTCACTCTCAGAGGGAAAAAAAACTTTGAAGATTGCTGGGTATAGCAACCTAAATTTTAGACTCATATTCTTGCACAGTGGCTTGAAATAGTTTCTCTTAGCCCTGGTGCCACACAAATAGTCATAGTTTGCAAATACTTTTTTTCTCAATCAGTAGGTATTTCCTCTTCCTCCATAGTAGGTTTAACACATCTTCATTTGGAAATTCTGAACTTTTATTACAGTGGGTCTTAGAAGGAGAGTTGTGTTCCTGGTTGGTACATAAACTTGGTGTACTGTACCTAGTAATACTTTCCCCCCAAGGCAATTCAGTCCACTTACTCAGCTGCTCCACTGTAAAGTTTAAATACTTTGATGTTATGTTGTCTTACTGGATGGGTTCACTCTGCCGAATACATTAGCTCAAAGTTTTTCACTTGTTTCGTGGCTGAATAGGTATGCCATCATGCAGTGGTGTAATTCCCCAGATCTCGTTTGCCACTTTACGAGTTTGGATGCTCTCTCCTTGCCGTGGCTAAGTTTCTTTAAAGCTTTATATATTTTTCTTGTATTTAGCTATGTTATACATAATTAGTCTAGTTTGAGTAATTTAGATAGTTTTTTCTTCTGTGGTTGCATGTGCAATTTAATCTTGCTACTGTGTTGTTGCTTGCTGGCCATCGTTTAGTCGCAAGGCCATTTCCCCCTTTTCCCATCAATTTTTTGCCTGTAGAATAGTAGTTTGAGTGTGTATTCCCCTTGTCTGTCTATTTTAGCTTGTTTTAGTTAGAGAGCTAAGTGTCCGCTTAACTTAGAAGGTTTGTCCTGTGTCTCCCTTCTTGTAGCTCTACTAGGTCCATTTAAGTTAGAGGACCTAGTGCCCGTTTAACTTAGAGGGCAGGGCTGTTCTTTTGTTCTTTTTTTGTTCTGTAGATGTGTTATTATAGTGTGCAACAAAAATATTTAAATATCGTGTGTGTTAGTTTTTTCCTATAGCAGTGTGATTTAGTGTTTACTTCTTGTTAATATTAGTAGTTGTGTTTCCTTCTTATAATGTCAAAGGAATGTAAAGAGAAAGAACCTAAGCCTTCGGGCTTTAAAAAGTGCCAGAAATGTTCACAAAGGATGTCAATCACTGATGGGCATAATATTTGTGTTTATTGTTTGGGGGCCATTCACCTCCAAGAGACATGCATGTTCTGTCATTCTTTCAGCTGCCATGTCTTACAGGAAAGGAAGGACAAGCTAATTCTTAAAGGACTCCTGAAACCTGCTTTTGATGAAGCTGTACAGAGCTCATCTTCTTCAAATAAGTCCCCTGAAGGTGACAAGCCATTGAAAGACTATCCTCCTCTTCCTCTTCTTTGACTCATTCGGAGCCACCTCAGAAATTGGCATAAACATCTGAAACATCAATCTCCTCGGCTCCAGAGCCCTCGGAACCGAGAGAGATAATTGATTTGGACAAATTAAGTACTTCGGCTCCACAGCCTTTGGAACTGAAAGAGACTATTTTTCGGACCCGGTCCACTGAACTAGTACCAGTCTCCCCAGTCTTGAGATCTCCCATATTGGAGAGATCTCGCTCATCAACCCTCTCCTCCAGGTCTTCTAGGAGCTTGTCGGACGATGACGTGGACAGGGTGGTGCACAGACATTTGAAGTCACCGGTGCTGGCAAAATTGTTTTCAGCTCTGACCCAACCAGTTCCAGAGGCATGTAAGACTGTTACATCCACGACTATTTCTCCTCCGAGCCAAGCTGGATCTTCGGAGACAGAATGCCAGATACCACTTGCTGTAGACTCTGGTTCTGAGACCCCTCCAGGAGATTTCGGAACCGATCCCTGCTCCAACACTCTCGGTGCCGTCTGGAGTGTCTAGGAGCCAAAGCTCTCCGGTCGGCTCTGGGGGACGATGACACTGGGACCCAAGTTTCTTCGGTTCTAAGTTTACCTCTCGGAGCTTTGGCTAGGCTGAGCTCGGCTCCTGCATCAGCCTCGGAGCTGATCTCCGTGGAGCTGGGGATTCCCTTTGCTTCCTCGGAACCACAGATGTTTTTAGAACCGGGGGGATATGCCTTCAAGCTGATGAGGGGTTTACTGTCCCCACCTACAGCTCTAAACAAGGATACTTGGTATTCTCCCCCCTCAAGGCACCGGCTTCTGTCTCGGCACCACCCCTTCCACAGGACAGCAGAGATTCATAGCCTCAGGGAGCCCCATTGGGTAAGCCCCACTCTTCCAAGACCTCCCCAGAATATCCTTCTGAGGAGGCTCCTCAAAAGAGAACATGCAAGAGGAAGCATATAGACTCCCCTGATGAGTCCATCACCTCTGACACTGACCTCGAGGATTCAGAATGGTCATCCTCTGAAAATATCTCCTTTGCAGATATCTTAGAAATCCTGAAACAAAGAGGCAGCTGGAAAACCATCAACCCTTCTTATGAGGAGCCAGTGTACCTGAAGACTTTTGGATCTCAACCTTCAGCCTCCTGGGTGTCTCTGCCTTTTGACAATCTATTGGACTTGGTTAGTCGAAAGGCGTGGGAGTCACCAGACACTATGGAACCAGTCCCTTGGAGGCCAGATAAGTTCTTGTCAGCCCCATCTATAAAGCATTTTCTCACGAAAGGCATTCCTGTAGATGCTATGGTGGTGGCAGCAGCCACCAAGAAGGAACTTTCTGAAACATCCTAATCTGTTCATCTACCAAACAAGGACTCTCGAACGATGGACAGATACGGGAAGCATATTTGTTCATCAGCGACTTTTACCCCCAGATCACTGAACTACCTTACACACTTCATGAGACTACAAAGAGATCTCCTGAAGGAGTTAGGAGATACTCTCCAAGGTTCATTAGCTGCGGGCGTTTCAGAAAAAGTAACCTCTCAGCTATCTACCTTAAATTCCATCATTAACTCCTTCATGAGACTGATATCATATGCAGTGGGTGGAGCAAGCAGAGTAGTGGGTTCGGAGTTTCCTTGAAGGGGCACTCCTGGATGCGCTTGTGTAACTTTGTGGAGCCTTTCAAGTCAACCTTTGTCAATACCCCTTTTGATGGCTCCTCACTCTTTGGACCCAAAGTCAAAGATAGACTCACCAGATGCGAGCAGGAAGGGAAAACTGTGTCTGTGTTGGAGTATGTTTTTCCATTTCTTCAAGACCTTACCCTAAAGGTCAGAAGAGTGGGAAAATGTGGTTCAAAAAATCCCAGGGAGTTTTTCAGGACGCACGAGGTGAACCCTTCCCCAGGGGTAGAAAGGGAGGCAATAATGGTAGACGTCGTCCTTGAGGCAATGGGGTTCGCAAAACCAGGGTGACCATGATTCCTTTTGGGGCCGGCCCAACCAGTGCTCCTGAAAGGAGGACCGTCTGCTCTACTCTGGAGGCAGTCTGGGGGTGGTTAACTTTGTACCCAAAAGCCTGGCGAGATATCACAATAGACAAGTGGGTACAAAGTATAATATCCAGAGGTCATTCCATTCCCTTTTGCCATCCTGTCCTACAGATCAGAACAATCCCAGATGTTCCATGCAATCAAAGGGAGTAAGCAATTGTAGAAATTCAAAAGTTGCTAGACACAAGAGTCACCCAAAATGTCCCCACAGATCAAATAGGATTCGGAACTTACTCAAGATTCTTTTTAGGGGCAAAAAAACAGAGGACTGAAGACCCATATTGGATCTCAGCAAACTAAATGAATCCATGATGAAGTCCAAGTTCTGAATGGTGTCACTGCAGTCAATTCTTCCCTTTTTAGGGAAAGACTATTGGATGTGCTCAATAGACCTCCAAGATGCGTACTACCACATAAAAATGGACAGAGCATCAAGGAGTCATTTACGCTTCCGGCTGGGAGCCAGTTATTATCAGTTTTGAGCTCTGGCCTTTGATCTCACTACAGCCCCCAGAGTGTTCATCAAATGCATGGCAGTAGTCACGGCTCACTTGAGATGTCTAGGATTCCAAGTGTTTCCGTACCTGGACGACTGGCTCCTAACGGCCACCACCAAGCATCTACTTCAACAGGCTAGAGACACCACACTACAAACCTGTTCTCAGTTAGGCATAACAGTGAATTTACAAAAAGTCTGCCTTGTTGCCTTGTCAACATATTACATTCGTAGGAACAGATCTCGACACCATTTCCATGATGGCACTTCTACCTCCTGACAGAGTTTCTGTTCTCAGACAACAAATAGCTGACCCTCTACCAAGAAACAAGGTGAAAGCAAAAGCAATTTTGAAAGTCCTAGGAACCATGGCATCAACCATCATCCTAGTTCCTCTAGCCAGGATGCATTTGAGAATTCTTCAATGGCTCCTTTTTGCTCAGTGGTCATTACATTAGCTTCCCATATCTCTCCAAATCAGAATTACAGAGTCATGAAAGAGATCTTCTTTGGTGGATTCGGTCCGACCACGTGACCATCAGGCGACCTTTTGTGGCACAACAACCTGTAGCTATAGTGACCACGGATGCCTCCCAGGATAGGGTGGGGGGCAGGGCATTATCTGGGAAGAACAGTCCAAGGCACATGGCAGGAACACGAGGCCCATTTGCACATCAGTGTTCCAGAGATGAGAGCAGTGCTTCTAATATCGCAAGCACTCCAGGACTCCCTTCCACTAGGAACGATTGCAGTCCAGTCAGACAACATGTCGGTAGTCTGGTACATAAACAAACACGGAGGAACCAAGTCATACCCCCTTTGTTGAGAATTGCTCAGAGTATGGTAATGGGCAATCTCTTCCCAACATTTTCTGGTAGCAACGCATATCCCGGGGAAATCCAATGTGATAGTGGACAAACTTAGCAGGGTGATATTAATGCCTCATGACTGGTCTCTAAACCAAAACATAGCAGAGGAGATTTTTCCGAAAATGGGGCTAGCCATGCTGCGACCTTTTTGACACTCCCATGAATACCAAATGCAGCAGCTACTTTGCCTTAATCCCCCCATGGGGGAGACACCGAGAGACGCACTTGTTCATGATTGGCCGTCTGGACTTCTGTATGCCTTTCCCCTGATACCCAAAGTCATTCAGAAAGCAAAATGCTTGGGAAGCAGGCTGATTCTCATTGCTCCATATTGGCCTTGTCAGATTTGGTTTCCCTTTCTCTGGCCTCACCTACAGGAGAAACCGTGGGTTCTGGACCCAGTTCCAGACCTTCAGACGCATATGTCTGGAACGTTTCATCCTGCTCTCCAGACCCTCAATTTGACAGCTTGGCTGCTCCACTTCCAAACTTAGTCAGGCTTCAAGACTTCACATCAGCAGTAGAACACATTTTGGTATCTTCTCACAAGGCTTCTACCAGGAAACTATATTCTAGTAAATGGAAGAGGTTCTCCTACTGGGCTAAAGCAAGAAATATTGATCCCTTTTCTGCCCCAATTAGTTCAATTTTAGAATTTCTTGTAGAACTTTTCCAGCAAGGATCTGCTGCAACTACAATAAGAGTTTAATTAGCTGCAATTTCTAATTTTTACATTGGTGAACACACTCCTAACCTGATGTCACACAAATTGTGTAAAGCATTTTTAAAAAGCACTTGCTTATTGAGACCTCCCATAAAAGCACCTCTTCCACCATGGGATCTAAATTTTGTCCTGATGCACCTAACATTACCTCCCTTTGAACCTTCATCATCATGTGATCACAAATTTCTCTCTTGGAAAACTATCTTCCTAGTAGCCATTACATCTGCAAGAAGAGTGTCGGAGTTGCAAGCTCTATCAGTCAAGCCGCCATGCTTGATTTTCCATAGGGATAGAGTATCTCTATGAACTAATCCATCCTTTGTGCCAAGCGTTTGCTCCCAAACCAATCTGAATCAATCAGTTGAGCTCCCAGTTTGTTTTCCTCATCATAGCAACAAGGCAGCAAACAAACTTCACCAATTGGATGTGCATAGACAAGTTGGGTTTTATCTGCATAGGATTAAAGATTTCAGGAAAACAGATCAATTGTTCTTCTCCTTTTCAGAAACAAGAAAGGGCATGGCAGTTTCAAAAATTACACTTTCAAATTGCATTACCTTTGTATACACCTCACATAACAGGAATTTACCTTTTAAAGTTAGAGGCCACTCCACTAGAGCTTTAGCAACATCCTCTGCCTACCTAGCCAGATTATCAATGGACAGTATTTGTACTGCTGCTACATGGGCAAGACCCCATACTTTTATTACTCATTACAAAGTTGATTTGGCCTCCATGGACAGGACTTCCTTTGGTTTCACTGTGCTCAAAGGTATACTCCCACGAGCCACTCAGGAAAATGGTGCTAGGGACGCTGTCCCATCCAGTAAGAATTAAGGCGAGATAGGACAACATAACAGAAAGAAGTTATGTACTCACCATAACGTTTCATGGTTGTTGTCCATCTTGCCCTTCTTTCTTATGACCCTCCCACCTTCCCCCAGCCAAAGGCTCCTAGAGGACTTAGATATGAGATTGTTCTTTCTTCTGAAGGAGCTCCTTTGAATTTCCTTGTTTTTTCCATACCTGATGTTGCAGGACAATTGTGGGCACATTGTTAAGAATAGCAGCAAATAAGATCTGGGGAATTACACCACTGCATGATGGGATACCTGTTCAGCCACGAGCCAAGTTAAAGACTTCGAGCTAGTGTATTTGGCCGAGTTGGAGCCAAGGATCGGCTCCGAACCCATCCAGTAAGAATGAAGGGCGAGATGGACAACAAACATGGAACGTTATGGTGAGTAAATAACTTCGTTTTTCCCTACATTTCTTCCAGCACATTTTACCACTTGTCTCTGTCCTCCATTTCTGTTAACTTGCTTTTATTTCTTCACATACCACCTCCAAGTCAGCCAGCCTGTGTCTCTATGTTCTTTCTGTGTCTTTTGTAGCCCCATTATTTTGTCCAAGTGTCCTGATAGGGCTGTTTCTTCTGCTTCCATCCATTCATATAATCTTGCAGTGTCTCCTTAATTTTCAGCACTTCTCTGTAGACCTTGTCCTTTTTTTTCTGGAACTGTGCCATGTCTTTCTTGCCTTTGGGATCTTGTTGGCAGGCCTCTGGCTCTTCCATGTGTTTTGGATATTGTGCTGTAGATTGCTGTTTACCCCCTCTAAATTTTCTCCCCTCTGTACTTCTTTTCCTTTTGTTTTCGCCAATCAGTCCATTTTTGGAATACCGCTAGTTTTTGTCAACATTTGACTCCTTATGCATTTTTTTTATTACTGTTGCACTTCAGGAGGGAGAGTCGGAAATTTTTGCCATTTATCTCTGCACCATACCCGAAGTCCTAGATGGAATTTATATTTGACAGGAACATGTGCATTTAACTGAATTTTAATACACATCCATTAACTTTTTCAGATCATACACTGATAAAAACTAAGATGAAGATTCAGTTAAGAAAAAATGAGACACTGGTGCTTTTCTAGTTGTTAAAAAGAGAGCCATTTAAAAATGGGTAGTGGAAATTATTCAAGAATTATTAGTGTATGTGGAAATTTCTTCAGTACAGACAGTTATTGAGTGGGATAAAATAAAAATGGAGTTTAAAAAGGATAATAATAAAAGAGAAAAAGATATGGGAAAGAAGCAATAGGAATTCATTAGTGTGCCTGACAAAAGTTAACATATTACAAAATAAGGGGAATCTGATGGGACAACAAGATGAGCAATTGCAGAGTGCTAAAGGGAAAATAAGGGTTGGATAATGTGCATGGATTTAGAAAGGCTGTTGTGAAGCAACTATTTTTTGATGATAAATCCAGAGCAACATCATAAAGTGTAAATGGTTGTCACCAAATTTGGGTAGGCTATGATAAGAAGAATAACCAGAGATCCTATAGAGTATTAGAGATAGTTCAGAAATGTTATAAACTTTTGCATAAAGCATAGGAGTGTGGAAACCAAGAAAAGGCACAGATGGATGCATTTATGGAAGACTTAATTATGCTATGGTTAAAGGAAGATAAGGCTCAATGATTAACAGCTAGAATAGAAATAAATGAGATAACATTGTGAGGTATAATTAATCAACTGGGAAGTGTCCAGGAACAGATAGTATTCCTATGGATGTTTAGAGAGAAGACGTTGATAAAGATCTGGAAGGTTTTGTTTAACAGTTTTTTGAAAAATGAAAGGGTGCACAAACATAGAAAGCTGTGGTGGCTATATTAAATGAAATGAGTAAAGACCCTTCAAACCCAATTTCATATACATATTTCAGTTTTCAACCTTGATTATAAAGTGATAATGTCTATACTAGCTAAGAGAATGGAAAAGGTATTGGCAAAATGTAAAGATATGCATCATAGCGGTTTTGTGGAGGGAAGGCAAACATTTGACAACATTAATTAACAGTGATGATCCAAAGGGAAGCAGAATGTAAGACAAGACTACTGTTGGTGGTCATGATGCAGAGAAAGCATTTGATAGCGTCATTTGAGATTTTAGTAGGGAATGGACACATTTTTATTCCATAATAGAACAGTAGGGTCAGAGGTAATAATTAAGATGGAAGGGTTCCACTCTGACAGGCTGTGTTTGAACAGAGGAATCAAGCAGGGGTGACCACTTTACCTTTTGTTATTTGCTTTATATTTAGCGCCATTGACAAAGAAAGCAAGGGACTCACAAAATCAGTGGTATTATTGGTGTAGAAATCAAGAAAGTTAACTTTATTTTTAGACAATATTATTTTATACTTGATAAATCCAGAAAAGGACATTTTGGTGTTGTGGAGTATGTTGAGACAGTTATAAGTCTTTTTTGGTATATAAAGTTAATGAAGATAAAACAAAGGCTGTAGCAGTAAATGTGTGTGTCCACACAGCTTCCAGCTTCTCAATTTTTGTGTTATCTTTTGTTTTAGTCTCGTCTCTCTTCTCACGTAGTCTTAGCTGCTGTAATAGAATCCTTTATAATACAAACACCTAAATGCTTCGTCTTATCATGTCCCCATAAATATGAGTGCTGCTGAGCCAATTCTTGTGTGGCAACATAATTTAGAAAAAAAAGTGCATTCCTACTTTTACATCACTGCAATTAACAGCAGTTGATAAGACCCCCCCCCCCAATTTCACATTTAAAGTTCCTCTGCATGCTGTTCAAAATTAATTTACAGTACAACATGTAGTTGACGTCAAGAAGTTTATTTTACACATTACTAAGAAAAAAATGTACTTACAGATACATTTTCAGTTCCTTTACTATCCTTCTAAATATTAATAATAAAGGGGGCATTATACTTTAGAGTACTCCCACCATTTAACATAGTCAATAAACTTTCAGTCTTTTTCTCTTTTACTTCTTACAGAAGAACATTTTTCTTGTCCAATCTTATGGAAATGCCACTTTACAGTTTATCCGTTTACTTCCTACTTTTGGATTCTTACTGGCCATCTTCTTCATCACATTGACCAGCCAACAACAGTCTCTGGTTCAAGTCCAAGTTACTCTTGATTTTTCTAGTCAGCTCCTGTGCTTTTTCCTTTGGAATGCTGGAAGAGGGTTTATTAACAAGTTTGTCAAAAGGAATGTGGAATGGAATCCAGAATCCCTTTGAACTTGATGGCTTACTTGTTGTTGGATAAACTTTTTTATTTCCGGCAGCTCTTCTCTTTTCAATAATGTCTCTGGTCCTGTAAAAAAAAAATGTTAAGTTGTCAATCTCGCCTTCATTCTTGCTTGATGGGTTCGGAGCCGATCCCTCGGCTCCGACTCGGCACTTGCTTTAGCTCGAGAACTCCTTTTACCAGCTCGAGGCAGCCCCATATCCCATGATGCAAGGCAGGAAGTACCCAGATCTCGTTTGCCGCTTCGCTTGGGAGGTCTTCTCTTTACCAGCTCCTGGTAAGTTGTTCACATTTGTGATATTTAAGCCCCTTTTTTAGTTAAAACTAATTTTTGATAGTTTAATTTTAATTTTAACCTTTTTCTGACAGAAATCCCTGTCTCTTTTAATTTTTAGTCAGTCAATTTTCCCTATCCCTTCCCCCCCCTGTTAGGGTGTGTGTGTTGGTGTTTTTTACTAAATACCCTTGGTATTACTTTAATTTAATTTGACTGGTGTGTGTGTCTGTTGTGTTTAGGCACCATGTCTAAGGAGAGGGTTTCAGGTTTTAAGAAGTGTGACTCGTGCTGTCAGAAGATGTCTCTGACAGACGGTCACACTTCTTGCCTGTACTGTTTGGGCCCTCTTCACCTGCAGGACTCCTGTGCTATTTGTCACTCCTTCAGCCAGAGAGTCCTGCAGGAGAGACGCAATAAGTTGATTCTCAGGGGTCTTCTTAAGCCGGAGGGCTCTCCGGCTAAGTCGGCCCCACAAAAATCAACCAAAACTGCCAAGGCCCAGGCTTCTGTTTCTAAGCCTGCGGCCTCGGCTCCGACTCGTATAGAGTCGAGATCGCTCGGCTGGAGCCGATTCTGATCCACAAGCTTTCGGCGCCGATGGCTATCGGTGCCGAATCTGCTTTGACCACTGTGGTGTCGGCTCCGATCGGCTCCGACACCCACATGGCACGGATATCGGTGTCGGCTCCGATCGGCTCCAACACCCATGTGGCACAGGCATCGGTGTCGGCTCCGATCGGCTCCGACACCATTACTTTGGTGGCTGTATCGGCTCCGGCTGGAGCCGATACATCGAGACGTTCTGCCGGCTCCGAGAAATCGGTGCCGACAGGGTCAGTAGTATCGGCTCCGATGGCCCATTCCAGGAAGAGGGCGAGGTCTCCTTCCTTGGGGCCGATACTTTCTGCTCCGGCTTCGCCTCTTCTATCGGAACGGAGCCATCGGAGCCGATCTTCAAGGTCATCCAGGTTGTCAGATCATGACCTAGAGAGAGTGGTCAGTAGATTGCTCAAGTCACAGGTACTGGCCCAAATGCTACACAGTCCGTCTCAGCAGACTACTGTTGGTCCACACCCCGTTACTGTTCCTCCTTCGACTCTACCCCAGAGTTTGGAGTTGGAGTCTTCGGGCATGGTTACTGCTTCGGCTGGAGGACGGATACCTCCTTCTGTCCCTTCAGCCCCTACTCTTATCTCCTCTTCCTTAGAGGGATTCGGTGGTCGGGCTTCCATGGTCTCCTCCGAGGGGTGAGTGGCATCGGACCCTTGTCCGACCCGCTCTTCCCCTTGGAGCCTCGGCCTTGGTGAGCTCGGCTCCGACATCTGCCTCGGAGACTTCCTTCGGTGGCCCCTGGAGTTCCTAGCTCTTTGGAGCGGGTTCTCTCGGACCTGCCTGGGAGCGGAGCATTCGAGGTGATGAAGAGTGTACTGGCCACTGGTATCAGTCAGCAGTCTCTTCCCGTAGCTCCTCCCTCTATTGTACCTGTTGACATCTCTGCCACTTCTCTTGCTACAGGACCCAGAGATCCTCCGCCTCAGGTTTCCCCATTGGGAATTTCCCCTCTTCCGAGGATTCTCCTGATGTTTGGGAGATCCTCCTAGGAAGAGGACTTGTAAGAGGAAGCATGTAGACTCCCTGAGTCTGTCACTGGATACTGACTTTGATGAGTCAGAGGGATCCCTAGATCCCCTCTGAGGATGTCTCCTTCTCAGACATCCTAGAAGTTCTGAAACGTAGGGTAAACTGCCCCACCAACAATCACTCTGAGGATGAGGCCGTATACCTAGCGGCGTTTGGAGCACGGCCCTCCACCTCCTGGGTGTCTCCGCCTTCGACCCCTTATGCAGGTTATTGCACGAAGGCGTGGACAGCTCCTGACTCTGTAGAGCCAGTCCCTAGGAGGCCTTCTAAATTTATCACTGCCCCTAGTGACAAACAATTCCTTACCAAAGGTGTCCCTGCTGATGCCGTGGTGGTGGCTGCGGCCACCAAAAGGAACTTGCAGATCCTTCCGTGCCCGTCCATCCTCCTAATAAGGACTCTAGGACCATGGATAGGTATGCAAGCGGATGTTTTCCTCAGCGACCTTTGCTATGCTTAAGCTGAATTATCTTTGTCACTTCACCAGACTCCAGAGATATCCTGAAGGAGCTGGGAGAAGTAGTTCAGGATCCTACAGCTGCAGGGGCCCAAGAAAAGATTGCTTCGCAGCTAGGAACCCTCAATTCCATTGCTAACTCCTCCATGCGGCTAATATCTTATGCTGCGGATGGAGCAGTAGAGCCATGAGGCACAGGTGTGGCTCTTAGACGCCAAGCCTGGATGCGGCTATGTGATTTTATGGATCCCTTTAAGGCGTCCTTCACAAATTCTCCCTTTGATGGGTCAGCTTTGTTTGGCCCTCAGGTGAAGGAGACCTTGACCAGGTGTGAGCAGGACGGCAAGACTCTTTCTGCTGTTGGAGTCCGTTTTTCCACCCCTTCTAGGCCTTATCCCAAAGGACAGAAGGGTGGGAAGATGTGGTTCCGTAAATCCCAAGGAGTCACGCCGGATTCACGTGGTCAGTTTACCCCTAGAGGCAGAGGGGGTAACAACAACAGACGCCACTCTAGAGGCAGAGGGGGTCCGAAGAACCAGGGCAACAGGGAGTCTCTTCCTGAGAAGCCCTTTCAGCATCCCTGAGGTGTTGCCCGGCTGTCCCTCCTTGGAGGCAGTCGGGGGAAGATTATCACTGTACCCAGAAGCCTGGCATTCCCTCACTCAAGACAGATGGGTACAGTCGATCATATCCAAGGGTTACATAATTCCTTTCGAGGAAAGTCCCTTCCCTCAAGTTCCCTTCCAGATGTACCACCTGGTCTAAGGGACATTGCAGAGTTAGAAATTGCAAAACTACTGCAAAAAAGAGCCATTCAGCCAGTTACAATAGACCATTCAGAGCCGGAATCTACTCAAGGTTCTTTTGGTCCCCAAAAGACGGGAGACTGGAGACCAATATTGGATCTCAGCAGACTCAACAAGTCTGTCAGGAAGACAAGATTCGAATGGTCACTCTTCAGTCAATTCTGCCCTTCTTACAGAAGGACAACTGGATGTGCTCAATAGATCTTCAGGATGCGTACTATCACATCAAAATTCACAGACGCTCCAGGAGATTTCTCCGCTTTCGGCTGGGGTCCAGTCATTTCCAGTTCAGAGCCCTGCCCTTTGGTCTCACTACAGCCCCAGAGTGTTCACCAAATGCATGGCAGTGGTCACGGCTCACCTGAGACGTCAAGGATTCCAGGTGTTTCCGTATCTCGACGACTGGCTCCTGTCAGCCACCACCAGGCATCAGCTTATACAAGCCAGGGATTACACAATAGACCTTTGTTCTCATTTGGGCATCTCAGTCAACTTGAAAAGTCATCCTTATCGCCCTGCCAGTCTATTACCTTCATAGGCGCAAACTTAAACACTGTTCGGATGTCAGCTACCCTTACAGAACAAAGAGTTTCAGACATTCAGACTCATGTCAGGATCATTCTGGCCAGCAAGAAGGTACAGGCCAGAATGGTTCTAAAGGTATTAGGTCTCATGGCTGCGGCCATTACTCTTCTTCCTGGCTCGATTCTACATGCGCCTCCTTCAGTGGATGCTGTTCACACAGTGGTCATACCAGCAACTCCCAATGCGTCACCAGATTCTGGTGACACAAACATGCAAAGAACATCTTGCTTGGTGGATCACATCGTCTCAGGTTCACCAAGGCAGGTGCTTTGTACCTCCGTCCCCTATAGCCACTGTCACCACGGATGCCTCCCTGATCGGGTGGGGGGGTCATTATCAGGGCAGGATGGTTCATGGGACGTGGCAACCATTCGAGTACCATCTGCACATAAATGTCCTGGAGATGAGAGCAGTGCTTTTAACGTTGCAAGCCCTCAACGACTTTCTTCCCGTAGGGACAATTGCAGTCCTCACAGACAACATGTCTGTAGTTTGGTATATCAACAAACAGGGCGGAACCAAGTCCTACCCCTTGTGTCGAGAAGCGCTCAGACTATGTCATGGGCGATCTCCTCTCATCGGTTTCTGGTAGCAACGCATATCCCTGGGAAAACCAACATTATAGCGGACAGATTGAGCAGAGCTATTCTCATGCCTCACGAGTGGTCTCTCAAGCAATCCATAGCGGAAGAGATTTTTCTGGAATGGGGTCGTCCATGTTGCGATCTTTTTGCTACTCCCCAAAACAGCAAATGTCCAGACTTCTTCAGCCTCTTCCCTCTATCAGGCCATCCCCCCAGAGACGCTCTGACCCAGGTTTGGCCCCAGGGACTTCTTTATGCCTTCCCTCCATTTCCTCTGATCCCTCAGGTGATCCAGAAAGCTACCGTTTGAGAGCCAAATTGATTCTCATTGCCCCTTACTGGCCTCGACAAGTTTGGTTCCCGTTCCTCCATCGTCACCTTTTGGTGCAGCCGTGGCATCTGGACCCAGTGCCAGATCTACTGATTCACCAATCCGGTCAGCTGCACCGGTCAATCCCTTCTCTCAACCTCACAGCATGGTTGCTCCACTTCCTTCCTTAGCCAGGCTTCCTTTGATCTCTAACCCAGTTAGAGATATCATAGTAACTTCACTAAAATCCTCTACCAGGAGGATTTACACAAGCAAATGGAAGCGTTTCTCTTATTGGGCTAAGGCCCAAAATATTGATCCTTTTACTGCCCCTGTTCAGGCAGTTCTGGACTTCTTAGCAGAGATTTTTCATGCAGGCTCCTCTTCTTCCACAGTCAGAGTTCAGTTGGCTGCTATTTCTAATTTTCATGTTGGGATAGCAGATCATAATATTATGTCCCATAGGCTCTGCAGGGCCTTCTTGAAAGGAATTTTCCTACTAAAGCCTCCAATCAGGAATCCTCCTCCTCAGTGGGATCTAAATTTAGTGCTGACATCCTTGATTCTTCCCCTTCGAGCCAGCTGTTTCTTGTTCCTGAAATATCTTTCTTGGAAAACTTTATTCCTAGTGGCTATTACATCTGCCAGGAGGGTGTCTGAACTTCATGCTCTTTCGGTTCGACCCCCCTATTTGATTTTTCACAAAGACAGAGTATCTTTGAGAACTAATCCATCCTTTTTACCTAAAGTCGCTTCAAAAAACAATCTGAATCAATCCATTGATCTCCCCGTATTTTTTCCTAACTATTCAGATAGAGCTGAACAAAAGCTACATTATCTTGACGTCCACCGTCAGCTCAGATATTATTTGGACAGAACAAAAAAATTTAGAAAATCTGATCAATTTTTTGTTTCTTATGCGGATAATAAAAAAGGCCTACCTGTTTCTAAAGTGACTTTGTCCAGATGGCTTTCTTCGGTCATCACTGAAATTTATACGATCAGGGGAAAACAGCTGTGCTCAAAACCTAAAGCACATTCAACTAGGAGTTTAGCTACTTCTTCAGCCTTTCAAGCTAGACTACCTTTGGACACTATTTGTGCAGCGGCCACTTGGGCCACTCCTCACACTTTTGTTTCCCATTACAAATTGGACTTGGCCTCCAGGGACAGAGCCAGTTTTGGCTCTACAGTCCTCAAGAGTTTGTTCCATTGAGCCACCCAGGATAGAGGTGCTAGGACGCGGTCCCATCAAGCAAGAATGAAGGCGAGATTGACAACTTAACATTAAGAAGTTATGTACCTACCATAACGTTCCATGTTAGTTGTCTTCTCTCGCCTTCTTTCTTGCGACCCTCCCTCCTTCCCCGTGGCCTGGACAGACCTTGTATAAGAAACTATTATGCTAAAGACCATTCAGACCTGGTCCTTTTTCCATCTGTAAGTTTCTTCTTCCTTTGGGAAGTATTTTTATGCTTGGTGTTATTGCCCTTTTGTCAACAAACGAGATCTGGGTACTTCCTGCCTTGCATCATGGGATATGGGGCTGCCTCGAGCTGGTAAAAGGAGTTCTCGAGCTAAAGCAAGTGCCGAGTCGGAGCCGAGGGATCGGCTCCGAACCCATCAAGCAAGAAAGAAGGCGAGAGAAGACAACTAACATGGAACGTTATGGTAGGTACATAACTTCTTATATTCTGAAGACAGATTTGTATAGCAACATTAATCTCATACTTGCTTCTTAACATCCTCTGATTGCAGGGATAAACTTGCTCGTCTTCTGCCTAGTGTACAGTGAATAATCATTTTCCATTAACACTCTGGTGTCCCCACTTGGTAATACTTTACCCTTCTGCCACAGTTTTGTCAGGAGCAGTTCTTTCTGCTGATATGACTGCATTTTTGCTACTTTAGGTCTTGGCATCTTCCTCATGGCCAGATTTGGAGTATACACAAATCCTGCTGTGAAATGCCAGTCCATTTGCCTTTTTGTACTTTATAAAATTAATGCAGTGTGTTACTTCCAGCTTACAGCAGGAAATCTCAGGTTGTCTCTGAATACTCTTTCTTCTAGGTCTGTTTTTGAAGCAGTTCCTCTTGAGATGCCACATATTCAGCAAGTCTTTCCTTCATTTCAGTGTTTGATTTCTGCAGTTTTATCATTTCATTTGAATAAATACTTTAAGCTTATTCTAGTCCTTCCAGCTTTTTGTCATTTGACTATATGCATTTCTCCAGTGAGTCACTTATTTTAAAAATCTCTGAATTCATTTAATTTATTTTTCCTCTAAATTACAAGAAGCCATTTCCATTACTATGGCTGAAACCTAAACTTCTTTTTGCTGAACAGCTGCAGCACTTTAGTCTTTCTCATCTTCAAGAAAAGTGAAATAATAAAATATCTTTAAGGCTTCTTCCTTGGTGACATGTAGAAAGGTACCAAACTGAACCTTCACAGGCATTTTACCAAATCCACTTTCAGTAAGGAATAAATGAGATATCTGTGGCCAAAGTTTCCAGCTTTTATCTAGATTTAGAGCACAGGAATTCCTGGTGGGTTCAGTCGAGCCATATTTTTACTGAGAAATGTATTAATGTAGTTACAGCCACAGAAACTGTTGAATACAAATGTAGTTCTATATTTATGCAAATATATTTCTTCTGTTCTGGCAGATTTTGTTACCACGGTGACACCATGTTATGTGAGGAGGCTTAGCAAATCACCCACAAACACAGGAGATGAATTTCAAATCACTTCAAGGAGGTTATTAGCGTTAATGCTGTACTCCCATGTATTATGGGGTAACTTAGAGTGCTTGTTGTGTTTAAATGTCATATATTTCTTTACTGAAATGCATAGATGTTCATCCTTAGATCACTGCTTCAGTAGCTTTAAGCAATATGGGATATCCTACAAAGTATTGGACCAGCTGGTTGGCTTCCAAAGCTTTAGGGCACCTTACATGCATCCTAGCCACTAGAATGTATGA
Organism: Protopterus annectens; assembly: GCF_019279795.1. Taxonomy (NCBI): domain Eukaryota; kingdom Metazoa; phylum Chordata; order Ceratodontiformes; family Protopteridae; genus Protopterus; species Protopterus annectens. Next base: position 1,578,684,475 of record NC_056739.1, on the reverse strand, counting down.
GCAGTAAAGAGTACAACCAGAGGCCAAAACTTCAAAGCTTTCTTGCTGGCAAAGAGTGCTCTCCTGTGCAGGCTTTGGTTGACCAACAGTCAGCTAGAGCTCCATCTAAGCTGGGCAGAGAAGTTCCCCATTGGGAATTACCTTTCAAACAATTATTTTAGTAGGCAGATGTTTTGTTAATTTATTTTAGGGCTTTTTTATTTAGTTAATTTTTTTCTGGTCCTCACAGACTTCATTTGTAGTGGCCCAGCCCCCAGTGCTCAATATCTATGCCAGGTCTACCAGCCATCCTCCTACAACCTGGACTTAACTCTGGTTTTGCTGGGGCTGGTCATGGATCCTAAGGGAGTCTTGGGGACTCATCACATCTCTGCTTCCATCTTGGGATGGGTGGGAGGGGTATTGTTTATGCCCTACCCACTTCCCTTTCCCTTCCATCACACTCACTGATTGCAGCCAAGGGCAGCTTTCCTCTTTGCACCAAGCCTCCCCTTAACAGCATATCAACAAGCAACCTCCCTCATCAGGACAGGTACGCTCATCCCTTCCCTGCCAGTCTGTCAGTTGCTTGAAATGCTAATTGAATCCAGGTTGGCTGGGCCGTAGTCAGGGCTTTGTCCCTCACTGCCACCAGAGCAGCTTATTTTAGGGTTTTTCAGACATTTTGATGACTTGTCACAAAAAAATTTACCCGAAATTATAGGTTTTATTGTTGGACATCTCTGAGGAGTTTCCTGTGTAAAACTGAATTTTGTTGTACAAATATTTTAGTCCATAAGTTTTTTTCCCTCTGGGGCTTAAGCTTTAGTTGCCAGGGCAGTGTTTGTTTGTTTTTTCACCACAAAAGGTTTATTTTTTTCTGTTAGAAATTTGAGCGACCCTTCTCTGCTATGCTGATTGCTTATCAGACACTGTTCTCAGGTGTAAGATGATCATGACTCTCTGGAGAGCTTCCCTAAATTTTTGGTCATTTTTAGTCATTTTTGTGTGGGCGGCACAGTGGTGCAGCAGTTTGCATTGTCGCCTCACAGCAAGAAGTTCTCCAGTTCAATTCTTGGTTGGGGTGCCTTCTTTTCGGAGTCTGCATGTCCTCCCTGGATTCGTGTGGGTTTCCTCCGGGTGATCTGGTTTTCTCCCATATTACAAAGACATGTGCCTGGAACATTTCTCCCCGGGTCTCTGCTGAAAATTGGCTCTTTCCAAGTTGGCTTTTCCCTGTAAATAAATGTTAAATAAATCAATAAAAGTGTACTGCTTATGTATTAGCTTGTTGTAAGGGGCTTAGCAAGTGTATTTGGTGTTTGTTACTAAAATATTTTACGTCAGTAATTATATTTTTAGTCATAAGTTACCATTGATTCTTTGATGTTCCCCTATCCATTTGCAAGATTCTTTTTGTGACTAAGACATGGCCCCACTAAGGCTATTGATCATTCTATGACCTGCAAGAAGAAGAAGAAAATTGTCTGGGAGGATTCTGTCATTAATCCACCTTCCTTCATTGACTTTGCTTTTGCCATCAGTTATTCTCCAGACCATTCATCTTTCTCTCCCAGTTCCTCTGGTGCTCTTTCAGTAGATATCAGTATAGACCGGCGATCAGGTTTGTCCTCTGCTGATGTACATTTGGGTTTGCTAAGGAAAGGAGAATCATTCTTGCAGGCTTTGTCAAAGATACTAGGGGATACTTCTTAACTGTACTGTTCTGCAGAGTCTCTTTCTTAGTGTTGGGAATATCTGTTTAGCCACCCTTTTTCTGGGGGATCCCTTAAGAAGAGAAATCGGGGGGGGGCGTGGCTAGTATGGTCATGGTGTAGCAGCAGATTTCACAAGCTCCACTAAGGAAAATATATCTTCACTGGAAGTTTTTTACATATCAAGAAAAAGTGGATTTATTTTTGCAGAATTTGATAGTATTCAACATTCTCTTCAGGAATATCTACTTATAAATTGAAATTGGTTATAATTTCCAGCAAAACATTTATCTGAAGAAATGCTTCACTTCTGGGAGATTTTCAACATGAGTTATACTAAGGCAAACAACCAGGACTCCAGTATAAAAAAGGAACTACATACTTTAATAACAACTATTCAAAACCTCACAACTAAGATTGATATAATTGACTGTAAAATAGACAACTTTAAAGAAAAAGCTACCAAGCAGATGGATATGTTTCATGAGGATCTAAAACAGCAAAAAATTAAAATTACTAATATTGAGGAATCATTAACAGACTTTGATGGAAGATTGCTAGAAAATAAAAACAACATAGAATTTTTGCTTAAACAAAATACTTCATTACAACATAAACTGGATTATGTAGAGAATAGATCACGTGCTAAATAATATAAGGATTTTTGGTCTTCAGGAAAATATAGAAGGAAACAATATGTCAAGTTTCCTTAACTCATGGCTGCCAAAATTTCTAGATTTACCAGAGGCTTTATCTTTTGGTATAGAGAGAGCACATCGGTCTCTCACATCAGGAAACAGTACCAACAGGAAACTACCTAGATCTGTCATAATAAAATTCCTATCATCTTCAGATAAAGACTTAATTCTAAAAACAGCCTGGTCAAAATCACCTTTAAAATACAATGACTCTATCATTTGCTTCGATAATGACTATTCATCAATGGTAATTACCAAAAGAAAGTTTTTTTTACCTCTAATTAAAGAACTGAAAAAGGTACAGATTAAGACTCACCTCTTGTTTCCAGCAAGGCTGAAGATTTTTCTTCCTGATGGACCTTCATTGTTTAAGGATCTTGATTCTGCTGTGACATATGTTAAAAAACACAAATTACTGGAAAAAATAGAAGAGACAGAGTGGGCTAACCCCTCTCTTAAAAGGATGGCTCCTAAAACTACATGGAAATCTACTGAAAAACAAAAGAGACTAAAGAATAAATGAGAAATACAGACTATTTATAAAACAAACTATTATTGTGGACTATGCTTTTATTAACAAGTCTGTTTTGATATGTTGTAAATACAAGGTAAGATCTACACTGCTTTTCATATGTTATATATGTATAATGTTTCATTCATAACTTAATTTGATGTAATATAACATACTTAATCTACCATCAATATATTTATAATTAACACTTTAAGTATTCATTTTATATAAGTAAGCATACCATATAAAAATGCATTACCTCAGTATCTGCTTCATAGTATAGGATACTACTTAGCTGTATATTAGCGTTTATATCACGTTATCGAAAGATGAAAATAGCGAACACTATTTCATCGGCCCCAAAACATCTAAACATGAAAATATCGAACATTCAGTGCAGCAAATTTTTTCCCATGGAAAAAATTTGCTGCTCCGAAACACATACACACAACACAAGCACATCAAACAAACAGCAACCACACACATACACTTAAATTCCTATATCTAACGCTACACTACACTAATCATACACTACTATCTACCCACTTACCTTAACCCAAACCCTAACCCTAAGGTCCGTCACTATCGCACACTCACCTAACCCGCGCCCTAACCCTAACTCACTTAACCCGCCCCTAAACCCTAACGTACAAATAATCGCACACTTACCTGAACCCAACCCGTAACTTTCCACCACAGCACTAAAAATAGCGAAGCCACAGAAACGGACAACCGAATTCTTTCCCAAGGAAAGAATTTGCTGTTCTGCAGCTTCGCTATTCTTGGCGTTCACTGAATAGTGTTCGATATCAGAACATTCAAAGTTTTAATACTTCGATGTTCTGATATAGACCCGTATATTACACTTTAATTTTACACAGCTATAATATACACAGTTATAAATATTTAATATTCTATGTAAGATAAAATGAAGGGATACATTGGAAAATATAAAGTAAAGAAACATGTAGGGTAGGGGAGGGGGGAGGGAAAGAAAAGAAAAAATATATATATACATATAATTTCCTGTATAGATAGCATATTATACATAAGTCTTTATAAACTCAAAGTAATAATGCATAACATATTCAAAGCCTTCTTCTCTCTTCTAATTGCACTTTATTTAAGTCATAGAGAATAACATATTCATATAGTTTCCATCTCACTTCTAATCATACAGTACTGGGCAGCACTGAGCATAAACTGTGTTACACCCTCAGAGTAGAACAATTCATAATGTAATTATTAAATATGTACATGATATACATTTGTTCAGGATAGGTAAATGCTGGGAAGGTAGTGTAGTATCTGTGGTTTTAAATGCCAATGAATACATCATTTCTGAGAAGCTGGGAGATGTTATATGTGTTTGTATTACAAGGCTTATTATTTATATATTAATCTAAACTCTAGGGAATATGTATAGTTAAAAATAAACATAGTGCTTTTAAATGACAAAATAGAGCAGTAGGAAAAGTTACAGCATTACTTTCATGCTTTGTTTGAAAACATTTTTTTTGCTGACGGTTTTGCAGTTTCTAGTATGGGAAACAGATATATGTTGATTCACATGTATAAAACCTTTTTTTTTACTGAAATTCATCTGTTTCCTGCCGAAAAAATAAGAGAGAAAACTTTGAACATTCTCCTTAGCTCGTGCAGTGCTCTCATGAGCTAATTATTCATTTGGAAAACTTTCTACAGTTTGTGGAATCATCTCTTTTCTCTCTGAACTCCCACGACGATGTGAAGCAGCTGGATGATGTCATCACAGTGCGACAAACATTTCCAGGAAGTGCAGAACTGTATTTTGACTGTAACTTGGTTTAACAATCTTTTTTGTTTTAAATCAGCTGTTATTTACTTAAAATGATAATTTATATGGTAGATGACAAGATTACATATTACAATAACATAATATCTTCATCTTTTGTGACTTGAAGAAAGGATTACAGAACAGATAAATGAAGAAAATGTAAAAAAAAAGAGGTGAGAGAGGAGATGGTTATGAGAGAACTGTGTGAGTATTAAAATGTAAATATCTATGTGCTTTATTCTTAGACCCTACAAGTGTAAATATTGATGGTAACATTCATTTTTGTATGTATGTATGTATATATATATATATATATATATATATATATATATACATATATATATATATATATATATATATATATATATATATATATATATATAATGTGTGTGTATATGGATTCACTTCAGAAGCGCAAAATACTGAAATCTCGAATTTCAGTATCTCGAGCCCAAGAAGTGGAATCCAAAAAAACAACAAAAACTAAAAACCGCGAAATTCAAAACCTTGAATACCGGAAGTTTTCAATTTCGTGGTTTTACTACACTCACACACACAAACACACACACACACACACACACACACACACACACACCATCCACCACACAAACACACAATCACTCTACTACATGAAAGGGGGGCAAGCTCCCCCAAACCCCTCACAACCCCCCTACTTAAATATTCTCACTCCGAGGTCGCACTACATACAAACACACGCAAAACACCACCACACAAGCTACTTTCTCTTCACACACACACATCACAGCAACAAAACACACTGACACACACAGCAGCCCCTACCCAAATCCCTTAACACACACAGACACATACACACACACACACACACACACACACTAACCTGAATACATAACCATAGCGGAACTTTAAAAGTGCGAAATTCAAAACCTCCGGTATTCGAGGCTTTGAATTTCGCGCTTCTAAACTTTCGCTATTATGTGGATTCTTGCTCAAAATACTGAAATTCGAGATTTCAGTATTTCGAGCTTCTCAGCGGAACCCATATATATATATATATATATATATATATATATATATATATATATGTGTGTGTGTCTATATGTGTGTGTGTGTGTGTGTGTGTGTGTGTGTATATATATATATATATATATATATATATATATATGTGTGTGTGTGTGTGTGTGTGTGTGTGTTTATATATATATATATATATATATATATATATATGTATATATATATATATGTGTGTGTGTGTGTGTGTGTGTGTATATATATATATATATATATATGTATATATATATATATATATATATATATATATATATATATATATATATGATTATGGTTACCATACTCAAAGTTAATATCTTCACAAATGTGTGCAATCTTTATATTTAAGTGTCATAAGTACGGTTATGCATATCATTTCAGAATGTTTGTTTGCAAAGCAAAGAATTGAATAACAAAAGTGGTATACTAAAAAGAACTTTGCAAATAGATATCTTATTCTCCCACTAGTGAAAGCGGTTGTATATACATGTGTTTATAGTGACTACATCCCATTTGGGAATGATACAGTATTTATTTAAATGAAATACTGTTTATGATTACACTTACATCTGCTAAATAGTCATTCTAGATATAACTATTTACAAGGGATCCTAACTACATGTTAGCCTTGTTTTACTTTTTTTCTCTCTCTGTTTTCTCTCTCTCTCTTCCCTCTCGTGTTCATGTATATAAGTTAAATAAAGGAAAGAGATATAACGAGAGTTACAAACATGTTAATACAAAATAGAATTACATTTAAACAAACCATGGTTTGAACAATAACATTGTGTCCTGGATAACGTATTATATCTGATAACCTAATAGAAATGTTGTTTATACACACAACCTCTGTTATCTATGTTAATAGTAAGGCAGTGGGCTAAATTACTTAATCCTTTTAAATAATCTGTTAGGCATTTGCCTTATTTTGGAATGTAAATCATATTTTGAATCTATTAGGTTACATAGGTTTCTTATTAGATATGATATCTATGAACGTATAAACCTTCACTAACACTATATTAGGACAATTAATGATTTCCTTAGAATTTGGTTATCTTAATGTTTCTAACTTAAATTATATAAAGTATGTTATTAGTGGAGTTTGTACTGTGTTGTTTCAGTTTAGGGGTTGTTCTCAGTGACATATGTCATTGGGATTAGGAGGTTATAACACCAGGTGGGGGGCTTTGGGGTGTTTGTTTTTATCTAGTGTATGTAATATTTTTTTTTTTTAAAGAGTATTTTGACATCCAGAGTAGCTTATTTACAGAAAATATAGAGAATAAAGCTTAAGGAATACATTTTTTCCTAAAGACATGAAATTTAATATTTTTACTAGGAACAAATTCATTTTTTTGTGGAAATTTTCACATTATACATATGATATTGATATGTTACTAACACATCTTTCAGGTACAATTACATAATATGACTATGTTGAAAGGTATGTCACTTAACATAAATGGTTTGAACAATCCGTATAAAAGAAGTAATTTATTTAAATATTTAGCTTTTCATAAACCTAATATAGTATTCTTACAAGAAACCCATTTAACAAAAGATACTATTAAATTTCTAGATACAAATAAATACACAAATATAGTAAGCTCAGAGTGTACGGAAAAAAAGAGGTGTAACAATATTGTGGAACAAAACATTACCATTACCCAGAATAATCAAAACATGCCAAGACAATAAAGGTTTGCTTTGCTTGGCTGTAATTGAGATGGGTAAGAAACTATATACATTAATAAACAACTATTGGTTACCTGGTATTGATACTAATACTATTAGACGCATATTGAATCAAATCTGAGAGACATATCATTATGGTAGGTGATTACAACTGTATCTTAGACCCTAAAGATACAACCACTTCAGGAAAAAGAAAAATTACAACACAAGCTAAACAACTTGTAAATTTCATAGACTTATACCTACTCAAAGACATATATCATTTTGTGGATCATAACTCATTACAATACACGTTCTATACTAATAGATACAAAACATATTCTAGAATTGATAGAATATTTCTTTCCACACAGATAATGAATAACCTGACCAATAGCAAAATTATATCCTGCCCATTCTAGGACCATAATACTGTCATATTTGAGCTTAATATTAATAACACCCGTAGTGTCCAAATTAAAAGGATTTCAGCATATCTCACATAACTTAAGGATTTTCAGTTATTCATAACAGAAGAGACACAAAACTTCATTAATATAAACTCAGCATCAGACACATATGATATATTTATTTGGGATGCCCTAAAAGCATATTTATATGGACAAATAAACAAATGGTTTCATAATAAGATGAAAATGTGGGATAAAGGTATAAGAATAATACAGGATAAACTGGACTCATTATACACAAATAATAAAGACAACCTGTCTTCAAAGAATATAAGGGATGAGATATACAAACTAAACGAGGAATATAAATCTATCCTATATAACACTAGAAAAATATAGGTTTCTATCTTATTCCGTAAATCCTAAGCATCTATCAAACCTTAAGCGTAAGACCAAAAGATTAAATAAATGTAATTATATTAAAGAAATACAGTCTGCAAAAAAGAAAAGTACATAGTCTACAAGATATATTAGAAGAGTTTAGATGTCACTTTCATGAAATTAATCAATCCACACAACAAATTCAAACACAAGATAACATAAGAAATTATATTAACAAGAATATATATATAATAAACTAAACAAACAAGAAATAGAAGTTATTGATAAACAAATTACTTTATTAGATATATACAAAGTCAAATAAGTAAGCTTAAACTAAACAAAGCTCCAGGTAACAATGGAATTATTCCTGAAATATATAAGATAATGCCCAAAATGGCTATTTCCTTACTATACAAAGTATATAATTCGGGCCAAAATGATAATATTACACCCCCATCCTGGAAATATACATGTATAGCCCCTATTTTAAAATCAAATAAAGACCCAAAATTCTGTTCTTCATACAGACCAATATCTTTACTGAATAGTGATCATAAGATGTTTATGAATATTCTCAGAAAGATTGAAGCAATTCTTACCTCACTTAATAGACGAAGACCAGACAGAATTTATAACTAACAGAAGTACTTTTGATAATATAAAATGAGCCCTAGCTATTATAGATTTCTCACAAAGTAAGAAAAGGAACTTATCATTAATTAGTCTTGATATTAATGCGGCCTTTGGTTCTATTAACTGGATCTATCTGTTTACTCTTTTGGAATGCTTACATTTTTCACATAATTTTATTAATCTTCTAAAACATTTATATGAAGAAACCTATGCATATATCAAAATAGGGTCATACATTTCCAATAAAATATCTATTACAAAAGGCACCAAACAAGGATGTCCTCTCTCTCCTCTACTATTTACTTTGATCATGGAGCCCTGGGCAAATGAAATAAGAAACAATAAAGAAATAGAGGGTTTGGAAATGGATAAAGACAATATAGCCAAAATCCAGCTGTTTGCGGATGATGTTCTTATCACCACAAAGGGAAATGACTCCTCATTCATGTCATTATATGAATCAATTAAAACGTTTCAAATGATGTCCGGTCTATCATCGAATGACAATAAAACAAAAATTCTACCCATATATCCTAATAATAAAAAAATAAGAAAAAAGGATGATAGGAAATAATACATATCACATTGCTAATGCAGATCAAATAACATATCTTGGAATCATTCTTGCCAAAGACATTAAATCAATAATTCAATTAAACTATAACAAATGTTTACAAAATATCCAAGAATTAATATTTACTACTGAAGAAAGACTAACCATTATAAAAATAATAATTCTACCTAAAACCTTATACATAATACAATGCATTCAAATTCTACCCTCAAAAAGGTTTATAAATAAACTAAACACTTTAATACTAGGATTATTTTGGTCACAAAAAAAAAAAAAACAACCTAGAATTACTATTAATCAGCATACTCACAACTGGAGGAATGGTGGAATAGCTTTCCCAGATCTAAATCTCTATTCGATTTCCACTATAATCAGATCAGTTTCTCAGCTCTTAGATATAACCTATTTAGCTAAATGGAAATCTTTATGGGAAGTATCAGCCATGGAACTTATAACGAGACCAACAACATATCAACTAGAATTCATAAACACACCTTTTATATGGATCTTAAAAAATATTTTATCACACATACTAATCCTAATCATACTGCCAGTTAAATACATAATATTATAATTAACTTTAGAAACTTTATATATAAACATGTTAAGTATAAAGACTACTTTTTTGTTATTTCCTATAGCATATACACAAGAGTCTTTTGTTACCTCAGGTATTAACAAAATTTCTCAACTGAAAAACAGTGAACTCAAATACTGGTTCCAGCTAACTTATGAATACAAGACTAGTTCAATGGATCATATTATACAGGAATATACACTTGATAGTTCCTCATGGTTAGATATACAAACACTTATACTATATCTTGATAATAAGCTGAAACTAGCTTCACCAACTAGCAGACATGACACCAACATATTATTACAATTTATTCAGTCAACATTATTACACCAGCATACATATTCAGGTAGTCTCTCCTTTCTTTATAGACTTTTAAGAGAAGAAACATTTTCTTGCACACATAACTACTGGAGTTATTATAGTTTAATTACTCATAATTCCCCAAGTGAGCAAGATAAGGTTAATATGCTACAATCAGCTGGGAAAACATAATTTTCTCTGAAATGGAAGAATTACACATGGAGATTCATGAACAGATCCTTTTATACACCACAAATAATGGACAAAATTAATAAAAAGCAGAATATCTGTAATAGATGCAACTCTAATGTGGATATTAACTGGGCACATATGTTTTTTGACTGTCCAACCTTAAATATCTTTTGGAATAAAGTAAATGACTTTTTACAAGCACTTTTTTCAGACAACTTCATATTGAATAAGTCATTAATCATATTTAATACACCTGTTCCACAGTGTGTTAGGAAAACCAGATACTCATTACTATGGACTATACTGGCAGTGGCTGGAAAGATCATAACAAAAAATTGGATTTCAAAACATCCTCCTACATTCTCTGAGTTTACTAATTTATTAAAAGAAGTTAGTCATTTACAGATAAGAACCATAACCTCTAGAATATCTAGAAAGACATATGAACATCATTTATGGGTTAACTTACAAAATATGTTGGAAAAATGATAATTTTGCATAAAGGTAATTGACTTTCCTTGTTATTCATGAGAACAAGTTACAAAAGGAAGGTATAGTGTATGTTAATGTATAAATACTGGATGTGTATGTACATACTTTAGTTTGTTTGCTTTGTTATCCGTATATTCATATTTAAATGCTATAAATACATGTTATCAATTTGTAAATCTGTAATGTAAATTATCTTATATATGTCTCTGTGATTGTTTTCATTATAATCAAAATCAATAAAACTGTTTAAAAAAAAAAAAGAAGAGAAATCATAGGACTAGACATTTTCATTTCCTGAAACAGATAACTGGCTATGTTTGGGCAAAGAATTGTTGAGAGTATGTCCGTCTTTGATTGATTATCTTCTTTCTGAAAGGGAAGATAAAATCATTTATTGCCTATTAGATTCTGTTTCTCAGTCTGAGGGACAGGATTTAGACCAGGACTATCTTTCTCATATTCCCTCACTGCAGGGCGGGGGGGATTCTGACTCTGAAAAGAGCATGTCCTGAGATTCCCCACAATAAGAATATTTTTTCTTCTAATGCTATTGCCAAAATGGGAATAAAAATGTATATCTAAATCTCAACAAAGATTTATTTATTTTCTTTATTTATTTTCAGTTTGATGACCGGAGATGTCCACTGGGCTCAGGGAGCCCATTTTCAGTGGAGTCCCGGGGAGAAAAGCTCCATGTTACAAAGTTTAGATACAGGTACAACATAGAAAAGAAGAACAATTTACAATTATGTTTCATGTTCGAGAGCAGGTGTAATTTCCTAGGTACATGTTACCTTTAGATACAGACACAGTATTATTAATGAACAATTTACAGTTACATTTCATGTTAGAGAGCAGGTGTAAATTCTTAGGTACATGGTACTAATTTGATATTTACAATATGTACATATGTGTGGTAGCCTACATTTATTACAGGTTGATTGTCCTCAGCCTGTACTTGCTACTCATATTTTGCCAACCTTAGAGGATGACTTTTTGGCAGGCTGCAGTTTTCCTAACAATCAGCCATCTGCTCCTAAAGTGTGTAATAAGCTGTGTAATGTACCCCAGTCCCCAAAGTTTCATTTTTCTAGTCTTAGTTCAGATCCTGCTGTAGATTCTTTGCCATTGTCAGCTTCTATTTTAAACTTTTTTCAGCATCCAGCCTTCCCTTTCTGACAAAATGGGAAAACTTTTTGGATAAATGTGGTATAAAAGTTTTTTATTCTTCTATCCTTGCCTTCAGGATTGTGAATTGACATGCAGATGTGTAAGTTTTTGCTGGCCTTTTATGATAACTTAAGGAATTTATTTGCTCATTTCCCCTTCTTCAGCTGCTAAGATTTCTGTGTTTTCTGTGATGTCTTCTGTTTCTCAGGTAATCAAACATTCATTAAAATGTGCTTATGATACTGTTGATGTTGTTTCCAGAACTGCTCTTACTTCCTCTGTTTTGAGAAAATCTGCTTGGTTACACTCTCAAAATTTACCACAGGTTATTAAAACGAAAATGTGAAATGCTTCTCTAGATAAAGAAGTGATGTTTTTCATACTGATCACTGCTGCAGTAGCCATAGCTTTATGGGTTATATCCTGATAAGGATATAACAGCCGGACAGCTACCAAAGCTTCAGGTCACCTTCCATGCTCCAAAACTGTCAAGCAGCTTGAGCTGAGATGAGCTGACTAAAGACAAGTTTGGGTGTGAAGCCCTTCAGAGCTTTACTGCCGCAGAGGAGTACACTTCTCTGAGGCTTTAAAGGATTGACTGTCAGCTTATGCTTTCCTTAGCTAGGGAGAGAAGTTCCTTTTTATATTTTATTTATTTATTTAATTTGTTTACTGGGTATTGTCTGACTGGGCACGGGGCCCATTTTCAGCAGAGGCCCGGGGAGAAAAGCTCCACAAGTACAAAAATACACTATTGAACAGTCAGGTTGAACACATATTAATTAAACAATGTTCAAAGCAAAAAATCAGTATGGTAATTAACTAAATACAATAATTAAACACTTTTAACAAGATTTGAGAATTATATTAATCACATGACTTAATAGTGAGAACAGTGTGATACTGATTGTCTAAAAGGAACAATGCTGTCTGTATAGCAGTTTAAAGATGAGGCAGTTTATGCGTTTATAATTGTTAAATGAACTAGACTTTAGGACCAGGTTAGCTACAGCAGATAATAACCATAGTTGTGAGAGTGAGCTGTAGCAGTAGTGGGTGGCCTAGCCTGGGGTATGGCAGGAGCAGAGCCATTGTTTTGCTAGATGTTCCTTAAGGGAGTGTTTAAACTCATTTATGTTAGGGTTTTTAGCTATAGGTTGAGGAAGTGAGTTCCAGAGTTTGGCAATTTTATAGGAATATAGGGCGGTGCCTTGAGAGTTCTGGGGTTGAGTGGCCTTTAACATTATATGTTCTGTAGTCCTATCTCGCCTTCGTTCTTACATATGGGTTTGGAGCCGATCCTCGTCTCCGACTCAGCTGATGACAAAGCTCGAAGTCTCTCAGTTGGCTCATGGCAAGGTAGGTATCCCATAGGGCACTAGTAGGAATCCCCAGATCTCGTTTGCCACATCTACGAGTTCAGAAGTGCTCTCTTTCTTGGCCGTGGCTAAGTTGGATTTTTCTTCATTATTATTATTGTTCATAGTGATATTTTTGTCATAATAGTATTAGCTTAGTTTAGTCATAGGGCAGCCGCAGTAGTGCAGCGGTTAACGTTGCCGCCTCACAGCAAGAGGTTCACCGGTTCGATTATCGGCTGGGGTGCCTTCTGTGTGGAGTCTGCATGTCCTCCATGTGGTCACGTGTGTTTCCTCCGGGTGCTCCGGTTAACTCCCACATCCCAAAGACATGCAGTAGGTGGATTGGACACTCTAAATTGGCCCTAGGTGTGAGTGTGTATGTGTGCTTTCTGTGGAAGGTTGGGCGCTGGGCTGGCAACTCAACACCGTAAAACTCCACTGCCAATCATGAGCAGACAGATGATCCGCTGTGGCGACCCCTAACCGGGAAAAGCTGAAAGAAGAAGAAGAAGAAGATATAGCTTAGTCGTAGTTATTATAGATAGAAATAGTAGTGTGTTTTTTTCAATTTGTGAAGTTGTTATTGAGAACTTGTTGGCCGTTGCTTCCGCAGGCCCGTTTTGTTCCCCGAGTGGTATCCCTTTCTTGTGTGCTTGTTTTTGCTATATTTACTCTTCTTAGCGCAGGTCCGTGTTTGGATTAGGACCTATTCTAATATTGTTTTTTTTTCAGTAGAATATTACTATAACTGATAGCTGCATGCAGTGTCTTTACTAATTCTTATTAGCTAGTAATTAGCATGTTGTTGAATTTTTGCAATTTTTTTGTAGCTGTTTTCTTGACTTAGTTTTTCCTCTGTTTACGGCTAGGTCAGTTTAAGTTAGAAGACCTAGTCCTCTATTAACCTTTTCTGGTGTTGTTTCCTCAGCAGGGCTAGGCCCGTTTAAGTTAGAGGACCTAGTCCTCTGTTTTTGCTCGTCTTTGTGTGTTGTTCTTGACAGGGCTAGGCCCGTTTAAGTTAGAGGACCTAGTCCTCTGTTGTTTTTCCTTGTGTGCACTATTCTTGCAGGGCTAGGCCCATTTAAGTTAGAGGACCTTGTCCTCCCTTTCTGCCTTTCCCTCGTGTTTCTGTTTGAGTAAACTTGTCTAAGGATCATAAACCTTCGGGTTTTAAAAAGTGTCTCAAATGCTCTCAAAAATGTCATTAACTGATAGACATAGTAATTGTGCTTACTGTCTTGGTGCCATACATCTTCAGGAAACATGTTCCTTCTGTCACTCTTTCAGTTCTTGAGTTCTCCAGGAAAAGAACAAATTGAAGTTCCTCGTGTTTCACTGTTGCAGTCATCACACTTGGGTTATCTGCCTGCAGGTAGCCCTCAGTTGGCTCGAATACCAGAGTCTTGGTATTTCTGCGTCAGATGCTGTTGCCTCATCCATGACGTCAGGTTGTCAGGAGTATAAAACATGCAGCCGATGCCATTACATCAGCTTTTCTTGCTGTGTGGGAGCCTGAAGCAGAAGCAGTTCGCAAGTGCCGGTCGGCAGCTGCCTGAAATTTTCGTTTTTTGAGTTTCAAACCTGAAGTCTTTTAAAGCTAAGTACCCCATTGGGGATACTTTTTTCTTGCTGTAACCGATGTCAGAAAAAGTTAACAATTGTCTTGCCTGTGGAAAGTAAATACCTCACAGAGATTTTCATTCTTACTGCGTCACATATTTAGGCCCAGACTACAACGTCCCTCACTGTCGGTTTTGTGCCTTGTTCAACGCCCGAATTATTCATCGTCGGGCTATATTTGTCTCTAAATTCTATTTTGCTCTCGTTCTCTGTATTCCAAAATGGTGCCGGTAAGCCATTCGACTACCGACCTTCCGAAAAAACGCAAAGATAAAGACAGAGACAAAGTTTACACTATGTACATAGGTTTTCATTAGTAATTATTGTGTTAAAAAGTGACAGTATTGTTTGTCTGAGTGAATTTAAAATTGACATGCCCTTTTAAGGATTAACACTAGCAGGAAATGATGTTGACATAATGATGCTATAAAAGGAAATGCTGTAAATGTTGGATTTTGTAATTCTGAAGAAGTTCTGTAATAAACAGAACGAAAGCACTAAATTTATTCTGGCTCCAGTGTGTGTTTTGTTTTTAGTGGTATCTTAATTTTCTGAGTTTTAAAGACAGAGACAGACCACATAAGTCCAAAACTGCCGACGATGCTTCCGTTAAGCTAGTCGCCAGTCTGCTAGTACTCAGTGAGGTGATTTCGCAGCACCTGTTACCCGCTTCTACAGATTCGCAGGCCTCTACTGAGACTCATTCTGAGTCTGGTATGCCTCGAGATGCTTCTTCGACTATGGAACCTGCGGACGTCTCTACCTTGGATGGGTCTGGAGCCGCTGTGCAGGCACCAGCTCCTGAGGGTGTATTCAGACCTTCTGATGTTTGTATTAAACTGACTACTTCGTTAATGACCAAAACCAAATTTCTCAGGCCTAGAGTTCGCACTACGCCTAGGAAACTGACGACCAAAGCACATTCTCAAGCTCCCATGCCACAGAAACAGATGCTTAGAATGGCTGAAGACCTTATTACTTTAATTAGGGGAAGCCAGCCTTTCCCTTCTAAAAGACAAAGAATTGATTTTCCTTCTGATTCTGCAAACCATGAGTCCGATGACTCTGACCCCTGTGATTACCAGGACATACCCTTATCTACCTATGAGTATTCAGATGCAGAGGATTCCATTCCCTCTGTCTCCCCCCAGAGGACCTTTCATTCGGTGAAACCTTGCATACCCTAAGAGAGCATTTCTGCTGGGAATGCCAGGACTACCCACAGTCCAAAAAGAGACTCAGGGAATTTTTAGACTTGCCTCAGCATAGGCCTCTAGCTATTCCCCCTGTCCTGGATATTGTAGATGCCTTCATGGAATCCAGCCTTATCCCTAATACTTTACCACCTGCTCCTAGAAAGCCTGACAGATACTACAGAGTACCTGACTCTCACAAATTTCTCTTTAAAAATCCCACTGCGGATCCAGAGACCATTTCCCAGGGACCCAAAGGTGTTAAGGCTTCTACAGCCAAAAACCCTACCCCTTCAGACAGGGATTGTAGGGTTCTAGACAGATGGTTTAAGAAGGTATATGCCTCTGCAACTCTTGCCATCAGGGCTTTAAATTGCCAGTTTCACATGTTGAAGTACCAGCCGCATATTATTGATCTAATTAAACAAAAAATGTTGTTGATTCCTGATTGTGCAGAAAATAAGGACTTACAAGACTTAATGCATTCTGCAAACCAAGTTGGTAAACATACTTTGCAGTGTGGTTTTGATGCCTTAGAAGCATCTTGCAGGGTTGCTGTCACTGGGTCTGTTCTGAGAGGGCATGCTTGGCTGAAGGAACAAATCTTGCCAGACCATGTCAAGACAAAATTACTTGATGCTCCATTAAACCAAAAATGTTTGTTTGGCTCTAAAGCAGAAGAAGTTCTTAAAAAGATGGAAGAAAAAGCTAAATCCATACAAACTGTTAAAGATTTCTTACAAGTACAGCCACCTAGATTCAGCAGCTATTGGCCTTCAAAAAATTGGTCCTTTCCAGTCCCTTCCTGACCTTCTCAGCCCAAATCCAGTTGCAACAGACCACAAAGACTACAGTCTCAGGGAATGCACAGATCTAAACAATGGAGTACTCCTTCCTCAAAAACTGGGAGTGGTAAGCCACCCCTCAATGGAAAAAGTTCACAGTGTCTAGTCCTTAACCCTTCCCAGCCATGCCCAAGTACTTGCACCCCTAGGAGGAAAACTCACCCTGCATGCAAAAAACTGGGAGTATATTACCCAGGACCGATGGGTCTTAAACATTGTATCCCAGGGATACAGATTCTATTTCCACTCTCTGCCAACCCCAAGCGGATTACCAGACCTTCCTCCAAACCAGTGGACAGAGGCCCAAAAGCAAGTACTTTCTCTTCTCAGTATCAGGGCTATTCAACCTGTGCGAATAAAGCAAAGGGGACAGGGTTTCTACTCCAGGCTGTTCCTGGTGCCCAGGAAAGAGAACTCTTGGCACCCTATTCTGGATCTGTCAACCCTAAACACCTTCCTGGTGGTATCAAAATTCAAAATGCTTACACTCCAGCAGCTCGTTCCTGTGCTAGCCAAGGACTCCTGGCTAGTCACCCTAGACTTAAAAGAAACTTATCTGCACATCCCCATAAGGGAATCTTGCAGGAAATATATATGTTTCAGAACATGCTGTATGCACTATCAGTTCTCTGCACTTCCCTTTAGCTTACCTACTGTGCCCAGGGTATTCACAAAGTGCCTGGCTCCATCCATTGCTTACTGCTGGCAGCAAAATATTCAAATTTACCCATACTTGGATGATTCCCTGATTTAGTCGGACAGTCAGGAATTGCTACTTCAGCACCTGACGTTTGTAAAGAGACTCCTAACTTCTCTGGGGTATACCATCAATGAAAAGAAATCACATCTGGTACCCAGCCAAAAGATTGTATTCCTGGGAGCAAGCTTGAACACAACTTTCCAGATGGCATTCCTCACTCAAGAAAAGCAGGTTTATTTGACAACTTATTTCAAATTACTGGCCACCCAAACCCAGCTATCTGCAAGAAAAATACTGCAAGCCCTAGGGTTCATGGCTTCATATATTCTACTGATTCCATATGCAAGACTGCATACGAGGAAACTCCAATGGTACTTAAAAAGTCTCTGGTGTCAACATTCCCAGGACCTGGAAGCAGTGATTCCTGTCATTCCTTGCCTAAGGACAGAGTTCCTTTGGTGGGCAGAGGCTTGCAACCACAATAAGGGACTCCTTTTCTCACAACCCCCCCCCCCCCCCCCGCCATCCAAACTCTGACAACAGATGCATCAGCTATGCATGGGGGGCTCACATGGCAGGCAAATGGAGCCCAGGACAAATTCACCTGCATATCAATCAAAAAGAAATGTTAGCTGTACAGAATGCACTGACAGCCTTCAAATACCTTATCCTGCCAGGACAACTCCTGATAAAGACAGACAACACCACAGTTATGTAGTACATAAACAAGCAGGGGGGAACTCGCGCTTACCCACTCTGCAGGTTAGCCATGACACTGTGGAACACAGCCTTAAGCAACCAAGTGCACCTGCAAGCTCAATTCCTGCCAGGCAAACAAAATTCACTGGCAGATGACTTAAGCAGAAATCTAATGGACCCACACGAGTGGAAACTGGAACCAAACTCATTCAAACTTCTAATACACGGCTTGGGGGCACCAGTGGTGGACCTTTTTGCGTCCCCCCAAATCCATCAACTAAACAAATTTTGCACCAAAATTCCCCACAGCCAAGCTTGGAAAGTGGATGCCCTATCCTTCACAAGTGAAAACCTCTCAATCTATGCCTTTCCCCCTCTGCCCCTCCTTCCAAAGGTACTCCTCAAGATCAAACAGGACAGGCCAAGGACAATCCTTATTGTACCAGACTGGCCATGCCAGCACTGGTACCCACTTCTACGCAGTCTGACAGCAGACCCACCCTGGCACCTACAGCAGACCCTCTCTCTGCTGTCCCCAGCAGGAGGGACAGATTTTGCATCCTCAGCTGCAAACCCTGAACCTAGCAGCCTGGCTTATTCGCTGAATACATTGCCAGCAACCCTCAGCAAACAGGTGCTGGATGTTATCCTTGAGGCCAGGAGGCCCAGTACTAGGAAATCCTATTCAGAAAAGTGGAATAGATACTGTTCTTGGAGCCAGTCTCAAGGGAAGGACACAGCCATGCTCTCCTTGCCTCAAATCCTAGATTTCCTAGCAGAGCTGTTCCACAAAGGCCTCTCCTTCTCATCGATTAAGATTTATGCCTCTGCCATCTCAGCTCATTACAATACTGAGACACCCCTTTTTCTCTCACCCTCTGATCAAACAGTTCCTGAGAGAGCGAACAATTTAAGACCCCCAAGGAGAGCTCCCACTCCTACCTGGGACCTTAAGTTTGTAGTAGAGAAGCTCACGCTTCCCCCTTTTGAGCCTGCAGCTAAAGCAGAGTTAAAATTCCTCTCTTGGAAAACAGCCTTACTGCTAGCCATTACTTCAGCAAGAAGATTGACTGAGTTACAGGCCCTTATGGCTGTGGAACCCTTCATTATCTTCCATACGGACAGGTTTTCCCCTCAGAACTAACCCATCTTTTATGCCCAAGGTGGTATCCAGTGTGGCCCTAAACCAATCCATCCATTTGCCAACCTTCTTCCCTAACCCTCAGAATAAAGGGGAAAAGATCCTGCACTCTTTGGACATGCACAGACAGCTTAGGTTCTACCTTGATAGGACTAAGCCTTTCAGAAAATCTGACCAGCTACCAGTCAGCTTTGCAACAGGGGCAGAGGGCAAGGCCATTTAGAAACAAACCATTTCCAAATGGATAGCACACTGCATTCATTTCTGCTACAAGCACCGTGGAAAACCAACCCCTCAGGGGGTCAGAACACATTCCACTAGGGCTACTTCTACCTCTACAGCATTTCTCAGGGGAGTCCCTACCAGGGACATTCTGGAAGCTGCAACCTGGAGTTCTGTACACACCTTCACCAAGCATTACCACTTACCTATCTTTTCCAAATCCAGGGCAGGATTTGCTACAGCAGTCTTGCAGGGTCTGCTAGCCTGCCCTAACTCTTCTTGACTACCTCCACCCTTCCTCAGCTTTGGGAATCAACCCAGGTGTGATGACTGCAACAGTGAAACACGAAGAACATAGTACAGTTGTGTACACTTATCATAAATGTAGATGTTCGAGTGTATTCACTGTTGCAGTCCTGGTTTCCCTCCCTCCAGCCCCCTGGTTTTCTCTGTCTTTCTACCTCTCCTCTCTGTGGCTATTACTAATGGTACTGGTATTTACTTTTTACTGGTGGTGGTTTCCACACCATATACTAGCTCCCTATTTGGGGGCTCCTGACATTTGGGGCAAGAAAAACTGATATAATGGCGTCAGCTGCCTGTTTTTATACCCCTGACGACCTGACGTCATGGAAGAAGTGACAGCATCTAACACAGAAATACTAAGACTCTGGTATTTGGGCCGACTGAGGGTTACCTGCAGGCAGATAACCCAAGTATGATGACTGCAACAGTGAATACACTCAAACATCTACATTTATGGTAAGTGTACACAACTGTACTTTGTTGGTCTTTCTTTTCTAAACCTGTTTGTGATAGTGCCCAAATTCAAAATGATGTCACTTTATGACCTGTTCCCTCTTTTTCCTTTTTCAAGTTTCCCGGTAACACTAGGCTTAAAAGATGCTTATCATTACATTCCCATTCACCCAGACTTCAGGCGATGCTTAAGGTTTTGTATGTCTGGATCACATTATCAGTCCTTTATGTTACCTTTTGACTATCTGCTGCAAGACTGTTCAAAAAGTGTCTTGCTCCATTTATAGCTCCTTGCAAGCTACAAGGTATCCACATTTTCCATATTTAGATGACTTGATTATCTTTGCAGAGTATTTTTCAATATATCAAGAATCTCCCTCTTGGGTGAGAGATCTCTTGTGCAAGCTGGGATTCCAAGAGAACATTCAACAATTTCTCCTGACTCTCTCAAGCAGGATTGTGTTCCTGGGATGTCAACTAGACACCTCAGTTCAAAGAACTTTTCTTCTGCAGGAAAAAAATAGATCTTTATTTAAATCTATTGCTAAGGGTTTCCACAACTCAGACTTCAATCACTGTGAGGCAATTCCTCAGGATTTTTGGTCTCATGACATCTATGAATGTTATTATACACCTGGCATCTGTGATTCTTATGATACCCCTAGCAAGATTTCACACAAGAAAGTTACATTAGTATCTGAAATCTCTTTGGTCCCAGCATCAATACCCTTTATCTTTTCAGATCCCAGTACTGGGGTTTGTCAGAAGAGAATTCACTTGGTGGAGACAACAGATATCCAGAAGTCAAGGTCTCCCCTCCTCCTTCCCTGCTGCAAAGCAGTCACTCACCACAGATGCTTCAGACTTTCCTTGAGGAGGAGTCTCAGGAAAGGTAAATGTGCAGGGGATGTGGGACACCAAGGACTGATGTAAGGAGGAGATGCTTGCCTTGATCAAGGCATTTAATTCTCTGAACCTTCTTTGGTCCCTGGGACCTCTTTAAGTGGTTATAGACAATATCACAGTGATGTGGTACGTCAACAAGCAAGGGGGAACCAGGTTGTACCCTCTTTGCAGACTAGCTGTGTTATCTTGGGATGTAGCTTCACAGCACAATCTCACTCTACAGGCATCCTGCATTTCATCAAAAGTTGTGTGGCAGACAAACTGAGCAGGACCAGGACAGACCCACAGAAACAGAAACTAAATCAGGGGTTCTTCCAAGATTTGATCTATCTGTGGGGAATTCCTCAAGTAGACCTGTTTGCCTCCTCTTTGAACAGTCAATTGGCAAAATTCTGTTCCATGCAAGAAGACCTGGGAGACAGATGCCTTTTGTTTTCTTTGGACAGGAATGTTCTCGTATGCCTTTCCACCTTTTTCATTAATATCCAGGGTGTTTCTGAAGATTAAGAAGGAATCCCTCAAGATCATTGTAGTTACTCCCTTCTGGCCCAGGCAGCCGTGATTCTGTCTTCTTTTGGAAATGACCAGGAATAGTTGGCACAAGCTTCCTCACAGAATGGATCTACTCACTCATTAACAGGGGTGTTTGATATGTCCTGACATCAATCTTTTTAAATATGATGTGGTCTTAATTCCTTTTAGGCACCTGTTTTCTGAGTATGTGCATCAGGTACTAATGGAGGCAAGAAAGCCTGCTACAAGAAAATCATATATTAGCAAATGCAAAAGGTTTTCTGTTTGGTGCCAACAACATAACCAGCACACATTCAGGGCTAGATGTTATCTGTTTTTACAATATTTGTGTGAGTTGCTATCCTCTGGCCTTTCTTATTCCTTTATCAAGTTTCATTTATTGGCCATTTCAGCATGTCTTCCCATGGATCTTCCTCTTTCAAGGCAGTCACATGTCAAAATGTTTTTGAAAGAGGTTTTGCATAAGAGGCCCCTAAGTAAACCGTTGGCCCTCCCTTGGAATCTTAATTTTGTGTTAGAGAAACTAACGCTTGCTGACTTCAGGTTCTTAATGTGGAAAGCAGTTTTATTGATTGCTGTGACCTCTGCAAGAAGGGTATCCGAGTTGCAAACTCTTACAATGAGTCAACCCTACTTAATTTTCCACAGGGACAAAGTTTCTTTGAGAACTAATCCTTCTTTTGTGCCTAAACTTGTATCTGAATTTACTCTAAGTCAAGCTATCCATCTCCCCATTTTCTTTCCTGAACATAAAATGAGGGAGAAAGGATACCCCATACCTTTGATGTCCAACGACAGCTCAGATACTCTCTTGATAGAATTAAATCTTTCAGATTGTCAGATCAATTTTTCATTTCTTGTGAGGATAAGAAGTGATGACCATCAAAACAGAGTCTTTCCAAATGGTTGTCTAAGGCTTTTACCTTTTGTTATACTCGGCATGATATATCTATTATGGGCAGGGTCAAGGCCCATTCTACAAGGACCCTGTGTTTTTTTATGGCTTTTTGGAAAGGGTTGGATTCTAGAGGTATTGTAGAAGTTGCCTCTTGGTCCTCTGTACATAGGTTCATAGGTTCATACTAGGCTATCTGCCCTAGGGCATTTATAAGCCTAGCCAGAGTGTGTGTGGCTTTTGCCACCCCTTGGAATGAGAATACTATGCCCATTTAAGGTTTAGTTTACTGTGCCTCTGTCTAGTAGTGACACAGAGATGACCCCCGGGGTAAACCTACGCTCTCCCATCCACTCGTCAAGATTTCTCTTGAATAGAGTCAGTGAGGGGCTCTGCCTAACATGGACTGGGATTCTGTTCCAGAGTGTAGGGAGCCTCTGGGTTATGAATCTGTCCCTCCAGCATGTCCTATTTATTTCTGTGTTGAGGTTCAAATGTCTCGCTCTCGTGGCTCTGGTGGATTTGGATTTTCTGAGGTGGAGCATGTCCATTAATTCCGGATTGGACATGGCCTTGTATGTCAGACATAGATCGCCTCTGAGTAGGCGGTATGCGACTGAATAGAGCTGGAGTTTCTTCAGCCGGGCAGCATATGACATATGTTTGAGACCCTTGATCCTCTTGGTGAGGTACTTTTGGGGTCTTTCTAACTGCTGCAGGTGTCGGGTAAGGTACATCCCAAATGGGGCATTGTACTCAATTATGGGCCTGATAAGGGAAGAGTATAGGGGCACATTGACCTCTCTTGATCTAGATGTGAATCCTTTCATGATAAGGTGGGTAATATAGAAGGTCTTCCTAACCACCTTGGCAATGTGAGTATCAAATGAGAGGTTACTGTCAACTTGGGTCCCTAGGTCCCTGATTACTTCTTCCGTACTTAATGGATTACCACCTATGTGGTAATTTGTGGGTACTTTGTTTTTCCCAAAGGGTATGACTATACATTTTTTGACGTTCAGTTTAAGGCCATGGCTCTGGCACCAGTTATCCGTACATACCTTTACAAGCACTATAAGCAGGGTTCCTTCTCTACGTATAAACCATGGACCATTCTCCAGGGACTCATGGGCCCTTCTACTTCCACCTTCCAATATATTTAGCTATGGTAATCTATCCATGTAGCTAAGGCTACTGCAGCAGTGATCAATATGAAGAACATAGTGCAGTTGTATAAGCTGAATTTATCATAACAGTAGATGTTTGAACGATCATTGCTGCAGTAACCACTCTGAATCTCCAACCCCCTTGTTTTTTTGGTGTGTTTTTTATGCCAGGATATGGACATTTATTTTTGTTCAGTGCCTCCCTCTCTCTGCTGGCAGGAATGCTCTGAAGGGTTTCAAGCCCAAACTTGTTTTTAGTCAGCTTAGCTTGTGCTGCTTGACAGTTTGGGTGCATGGAAGGTACACTTAAGCTCTGGCAGCTGACTGTCTGTTATGTCCTTGGCAGGATATAGCCCATATAGCTAAGGCTACTGCAACAATGATCATTCGAAAAGCTACTGCTATTAAGTTCAACATACACAGTTGTACCTTATTTGGTCATTCCTCTTCAGAGGTCCTTAAGAGATTTGATGAAAGAGGAAAGCTAATTCAAGGGGTTACCCAGAAATTTCATCCCTCCTTTCCATAATATAAGAGAACTGCTTCTTCTAGTTTAGAGTCCTCTTTCAGGAAGGAGAGCAAGTATTTCCTACAAGTCTCAAGCAAACAAAACACCTTCTCAGAAGCAAGTACAGTCAAGAAACTGCCCAACAGTTTAGGTGTTCACTGAGACTTCTGTCACTGTTAGGTGTTCACTTCCCTCTGTGGCACCATATAAACTCAAGCAGTTATATTTTTAAAATCATTCTAAAAGGTTACAACTGGTAGTGAGAACCGCTTCCTTATTTTCAAAGAATCCCTCCACTCACAGTCAAACTGGCCTGTTCCTTCATGTTCTGAATCAGATGCTGTCTCAAAGGGGTAGTAGAACCTGTTCCCTCAGAGCAAACTGGGAAACAATTTTATACAGAATTTTTCTGGTGCCAAAGAAAGAAAGGATACGTAAACCTGTCTTATACTTTTCTTTTCTTTTCTAAACCTTCATATCATAATTTCAAAATTTAAAATGTCTTCTTTGCAATTTCTTTTACCTTTTATTCTTCCTTCCAGTTTTCTCTTAACATTTTATTTAAGAGATGTATATCTTCACATTTCAGTAGTATTGCGGTGGTGGTGCTGTGGTAGCGTTGTCGCCTCATAGCAAGACGTTGTCCCGTTCGATTCTCAGCTAGAGCGTCTTCTGTGTGGAGGCATACATGAATGGGGCATGCCTTCATTGAAGGTTGTGCGTCAGGGCTGGTAACCCGGTACGTAAAAATCCACTACCAATCATTCTACTAATCAAGAAAGAACAAAAACCTTGGTAACGAAAACAAAAGCTCCAGCAGCCACGACTAAAACCAAAACGACTTTATTTCACAAAAACAGGAAAAAAAACGTTTTCGCTCCTGTAACAACAGGAGCTTCCTCAGCGTGTAGCAGACAGTTATGCAAGCTGTTTAAAAACAGTGATTAGTGACAAAAAAATGATGTCACTTCCTGTAAATACGTATAAAAACGCTTTAAACTCAATAATACATAATTTAAAATAATATCAAATAAATGTACAAAGGAATTTTACTTATACATAAAAATATATATACAAAAATGAGTGTATAAAAACTACAAAAGTCAGTAACACATATTCACAACGGCAAACTTCTAATAAGAATGTCCAATATAAAAGGACACCAATGTGACGATGTATGATCAGTACAATAGCCACTTTAAGTGGCTTACACCAAGAGTACTTTACATCAGGAATGAAAGTGGGGATGATAATATTAAGTGTATAGGTGTAAATGTGAATGTACATAGAAGATAGGTAAGAATTACACTAATGCACCCCTTGAAGCACTGTCGCAAAAAAATTGGAGATTGAAAAGAAGTTCAATAAGGACTAGTATAAATCTGCCCCTTTAAATTCTTAAAGGACAGACTATACCCAGGGTCAAATGAAGAGGGATAGCATAAACTAGAATCAACATTCAATTAGATGGCAAAAAATTAAATAAAATACCTAGAATAAAATTAGTAAAATTACCTTAGGTAACTTCTATATTTCAACATACAGGCAATGTTACAACTATCATTGAGGCCTGGATAAGCAAAGGCATCCAATTGAAGTTGCCACTCTAACTCACGGGTTTCTAAGATTAAAGTTTGTGGGCCCCCCCTAATGCCACACTTGATGGTGTCTATGCCCATAAATTGAAAACTGTGACTGCTCATAGGTTCATAGGTTCATACTAGGCTATCTGCCCGAGGGCATTTATAAGCCTAGCCCATTGTTTTGTGGCTTACGCCACCCCTTTAGTATGGGGAACTATACCCATTATTTTGCTGTGCCTCTGTCGAGCAGTGACACTGAGGTAATTCCTGGGGTATATCTGCGATCTCCCATCCATTGGTCAAGATTTCTCTTGAACAAGGCCAGCGAGGTGCTCTGCCTCACATGTACCGGGATTTTGTTCCACAGCATAGGGAGTCTTTGGGTGATGAATCTATCCCTCCAGCACGTCCTATTAATAGCCGTGTCGAGGTTTAAGTCTCCTGCCCTTGTGGCTCTGATGGATCTAGATTTTTGAGGTGAAGCATATTCATCAAATCTGGGTTTGACATGGCCTTGTATGTTAGGCAAAGGTCACCTCTGAGCAAGCGTGGCGACTGAATAGAGCTGGAGTTCTTTCAGTCGGGCAGCATAGGACAGATTTTGAGACCCTTTATCCTTTTGGTGAGGAACTTTTGTGGCCTCTCCAGCTGCTGCAAGTGTCGGGTCAGATACATTCGAATGGGGCATTGTACTCAATCATTGGTCTGATGAGTGATGAGTAAAGGGAGACTATGACCTCCCTTGATCTAGATGAGAATCCCTTCATGATAAGGTGGGCAATGTAGAAGGACTTCCTAACTACTTTAGCTACATGGGTGTCGAATGACAGACTACTATCAACCTGGGTCCCCAGGTCCCTGATAACTTCTTCTGTGTTCAGTGGATTGCCACCTATTTGGTAGCTAGGGGTAACCTTGTTTTTCCCGAAGGGTATGACTATGCATTTTTTGGCATTTAACTTTAGGCCGTGGCTCTGGCACCAGTTATCCGTTTCTGTGAGACCCTTCTGAAGGATATCTGTGTCAGATGTGTTTTCTACTATGGCGCCCAGTTTGCAGTCATCTGCAAACTTTGTCAGCCATAACCCTCCTGTGTTTGCTTGTACTTGGAAAAGTAGATGCCAAACAAGAGTGGGCCCAGGACTGAGCCCTGTGGGACACCACTTGTGACAGGCTTTGAGTCTGACATGGCGCCAGCAACTCTGACCCTGTGGGTTCTGTCACTCAGCCAGTTTGCAACCCATCTTGTGATGTATGGGTTAACATTTAAGCTGATGAGTTTTTCAATGATACCCGAGTGGGGTATTGTATCGAAGGCCTTAGCCAGATCGAGGTAGGCTGTATGGACTGCCTTTCCCTCATCAATGGCTTTGGTGACTGTTTCGAAAAGTCAACCAAGTTTAAAAGGCATGATCTGCCTTTGACAAAGCCAAACTGGGTTGGATCCAAAGTCTGCAAATTCCCTATGTCTTTATTTATGAGGTCCATTATGATCCTCTCCATGGCTTTGCAGATAAGGCTTGTCAAGCTAATGGGCGGTAATTTCCAGGGTCTGTGGAGGCACCGCCTTTGTGAAGTGGGACCACAGTTGCAGTGCGCCACTCCTGGTGCGTATCCAGAGGTAAGACTTTGATTAAACAGCTGTCCTAGCTGTGGGTTTAATTCCTCATTGAGTTCGTGGAGCACACAGCCGGGGACACCATCGGGTCCCATGGATGCTGTGTTTTTTGCTTTGGAGAGAGCAGTTCTCACTTGGGCGCTGGAGATGTTTGGGGGGCTGCACTCATTTGGTATAGATATCTCTCCTTTTGGGGAGGGGAGAAGTTTGCACTGAAGCTGTCAGCCAGTATGTTGGCAATGTCTGTAGGATCAGTAATCTTCACATCATTTTGAACTAGTTCTGAGCATATCTGGGAGTTTCCTCCTAGGTTTCTAACATAGCTAAAGAAGGCCTTATGATTGTCTTTTGAGTCTTTAGCTATTTTTCTCTCGAAATTTGCTTTGGATGATTTTATGAGAGCTCTTAGTTTTTACTTATAGTGATCAAGGGTGTCTTACCTTTTAAGGATTTTGCTCTATCTTGTAGTAGCTTCCTCCTTTTGTTGTAGAGTTTGTTTATGGCTGGGGTCCACCAGACTGGACGCTTGCCTTTGGTACAAAGAGTCTTTGTTTTGCTTGGGATTGCCTTATCCATGCAGTCCTGCAGGTGCTGGTAGAAGGCGTTTGTAAGTGATTCAGCGGCTTGAGTATTGTTTTCCGCTCGGGGCCTGAAAGGAGACCACACTAGTCTTTAGAAGTGTGAAGTCGGCTTTTGAGAAGTTCTTTACTGTGGTCTTTTTATTTCAGGTGGGGTGGGATGAGGACCTCCAGCGAGATTAGTTTGTGATCTGATCTCACCAGTGAGGGGTATACTTCCGGTGTTGAACATTGTGCTCCCATGTTCGTGATGATGAGATCAAGTATGTTATCTCCTCTTGTGGGGATGGTGACTAGTTGTTCCATGGCATTTGAGTTTATGAATTCCAGGAACTTTTGGGCTAGGGTGTTTGGGCTTGAGTAGTGTTCCCAGTCTATATTAGGGTAATTGAAGTCACCTAGTATGATGGTGTTTGGTGATACATTTATCCCTCTAGTGTTTTCAGGAAGGCCATGTGAGTTTCCTGAGTTTGTGAGGGTGGCCTGTAACATGCTACAATTTGCAGAGCAGTCTTGCCTATGGTTAATTGCACCTGGATGGTCTCCGATGCATCGTGCGTTGCCACCAGTCTTGAGGTGTGGGTGTCCTTGATGAATATGGATACCCCTCCTTTCTTGGTATTGTCCGGATTTTGGGGCGGAACGCATGATATGAGGTAAAACCTGATAGCGCTGGGGTGCTCTCAGGAGCCTTGAACCAGGTTTCTGTCACAGCACAGACATCGATGTTCTCCATACTGAGAAGGGCCTCGAGTGCGTGCATTTTGAGATTTAGACTTCTGGCATTGAGCAGCATTACCCTTAGTTTTTTCCTTTTTGTGTTCTAGGGTGGTAGGTTTAGAATTTGAGCCTTGCCTAAAAAGGCACTATGGGGTGGCAAGAGCCTTTGCCAATATCCGGAATCCCAGGGTGACAGGTGCAAGCCGTCCCTTGAAGCAGCGTGGCTTGTCCAGCATGTCATCCCAGGCAGACAGATACTGGATCCCCTTTGAATGACACCAGTGTTTAAGCCAATTGTTAAAGCTGATCATCTTATCTCTGTATTGTGGCATCATTCTTGGTGAAGGTAGGATACTGCTCAAGGTCAGGGTCATACCTGCCTGGGCTACATAATCAGAGAGCTCCTCAATGTCTCTTTTCATGTAGTCCAAGGAGGTGCGTCTCAGGTCGTTTACACCAGCGTGGACAATGACTGAGTCATATTTGTACCTGCTGTTGAGAGACCTGAGTGCTTGCGTTATGTGGCGGATTCTAGCGCCCGACAGGCAGCTTACTGTGACCTTCTCCTTACTCAGTCTGGTGAGCGGGACATCAGTGTGTCTGACTATGGAGTCACCAATGACTAGTGTGTCTGGCATTGTGTTTGGCCTTAAGGGCTGTGACTGTTTGACACTCTGACTGCGAGGTCTATGTGTTGCGGTGTTGTGTTCTGAGGTGGTGGTTGTTTGGGTGTCTGCTTTGGTGGCCTCTGCTGTTTTGGTAGATTTTTGATCAGAGCCTCCGAGTATGTCTTTGTGTGTTTATGTGTATGATTTGAGGTTGTAATGGTACTATGTGAGACTGGGTCTATAGTGTGTGTGGTAACCTTCTCCTCCTGACTGGTCTTGCCAGTCCTATGTTGAGAGAGCTCAGCCTCCAGTTTGGCCGTATAGTTGCATCTCTCGCATGTATTTGTGTTTTGTGGGAGGAGGAAAGGGTTGTCTGTGTACATGAGGCAATTGAAACATTGCCTCAATATTCCCAGGTTCACCAGCTGAGCAGGAGAGGACACTAGCAACTGATCCTCGACATGCTAGAAGGGTAGACAAAAACTTTAAAAAGATTCCGGGGACGTGGGTGACCGAGAAATGGGGGTTGCCTTTTGGGGTACTATCTATGACAAGAGTGCCGTATCAAGGTAATAAGTACTGTAGGAGCAAGTGCTAGGTTTAATAGATAGAGAATAGTCTACTTGGAGTCAAGTAGAGTTGATCTTTTAGTTATAGGATACGCTGATTTGATCAGTAGTATAGTTCGAGGAAGGTAGTTTTAAGGGAAAATTTGAAGAGTGGACTTTAGGTAGCCGAATAGTTTAAACCTGCTTAACCGGCACTGCCCTAGTGTGCAACAGTGGCAGCTCCGCTAAATCGCTCTAAATCGCTAACGCGTTTAGCTGCTTTATACCAGGGGCTGGAAAAGCTAGAAACTGGCCCAAAGCGACCAATAAACTACTAGTTACTGGCTGAAACCTCACAAAACTGGACAAAAGGCAGCTCAATGCTTCCCACTCCCACTGGTAAGCAAGGTAGCTTCCCTTCCCCCAAATAAGGCAAGGAAACAGTACAAAGGAACTACAACCAAAGCCCAGGAATCAGCAACTCTGAAACTGGACTAAACTAGTAAAGCAGGAAAGCAAGGTAGCTTCCCTTCCCCCAAATAAGGCAAGGAAACAGTACACAGGAACTACAACCAAAGCCCAGGAATCAGCAACTCTGAAACTGGACTAAACTAGTAAAGCAGGAAAAACAAGAGATATTTTTTTCTTTTTTTTCTTTTTTTTCACAAAACAGGCAGAAACAGGTACAGCAAACACTTATAAATGCTATGAATCAGCTACTACTGTTGCTTAAAATATGTTTCAAAAGAGCATTATCATTCTTATTGTTCTTAATCGCATATATATGTTGGTAAATACGGTCGCGAAACCGCCTATCCATTTTACCAACATAGAATGCGTTACAGCAGTGACATAGGGCTAAATAGACCAACGATCTAGTGTTACAATTGATCTTTTGATTAATGTGGTATTTCTTCATGCCCACAATAAAAGAGTTACCCACCCTGAGGTAGCCACACCATTTACAACGTGTTGTAAATGGTGTGGCTACCTCAGGGTGGGTAACTCTTTTATTGTGGGCATGAAGAAATACCACATTAATCAAAAGATCAATTGTAACACTAGATCGTTGGTCTATTTAGCCCTATGTGACTGTAAGATTCTATGTTGGTAAACGGATAGCGGTTTCAATCCGTATTTACCAACATATATATGCGATTAAGAACAATAAGAATGATAATGCTCTTTCGAAACATATTTTAAGCAACAGCAGTCACAGTTTTCAATTTATGGGCATAGACACCATCAAGTGTGGCATTAGGGGGGGGCCCACAAACTTTAATCTTAGAAACCCGTGAGTTAGAGTGGCAACTTCAATTGGATGCCTTTGCTTATCCAGGCCTCAATGATAGTTGTAACATTGCCTGTATGTTGAAATATAGAAGTTACCTAAGGTAATTTTACTAACTGATTTTATTCTAGGTATTTTATTTAATTTTTTGCCATCTAATTGAATGTTGATTCTAGTTTATGCTATCCCTCTTCATTTGACCCTGGGTATAGTCTGTCCTTTAAGAATTTAAAGGGGCAGATTTATACTAGTCCTTATTGAACTTCTTTTCAATCTCCAATTTTTTTGTGACAGTGCTTCAAGGGGTGCATTAGTGTAATTCTTACCTATCTTCTATGTACATTCACATTTACACCTATACACTTAATATTATCATCCCCACTTTCATTCCTGATGTAAAGTACTCTTGGTGTAAGTTGTACTGATCATACATCGTCACATTGGTGTCCTTTTATATTGGACATTCTTATTAGAAGTTTGCCGTTGTGAATATGTGTTACTGACTTTTGTAGTTTTTATACACTCATTTTTGTATATATATTTTTATGTATAAGTTAAATTCCTTTGTACATTTATTTGATATTATTTTAAATTATGTATTATTGAGTTTAAAGCGTTTTTATACGTATTTACAGGAAGTGACATCATTTTTTTGTCACTAATCACTGTTTTTAAACAGCTTGCATAACTGTCTGCTACACGCTGAGGAAGCTCCTGTTGTTACAGGAGCGAAAACGTTTTTTTCCTGTTTTTGTGAAATAAAGTCGTTTTGGTTTTAGTCGTGGCTGCTGGAGCTTTTGTTTTCACTACCAATCATTAGCGGACCGGAGTTCCGCTGTGGCGACCCCTAACCGGGAAAAGCCGAAAGACACAAACAAACATCTTCACATTTCAGTCAACAACATTTTCAAGCAGTTCTTTTTCCTGTGTTTCTGGTTTGCATTTCCAGCTTTCTGTTTTGCCCTTTGGTGTATCTACAGCACCAAGAATGTTTGCAAAGGGTTGGCTCCTGTAGTAGCCCATTACAGGTTGCATGATGTTTATATTATCCTTTATTTAGATGATTGCCTGGTTTTTGCAGATTCTTTTACAGCTTGTCAGTAATCTCTGGTTTAGGTAGTAAACCTGTTTCTCAACTTGGGATTTCAGGTGTAGACAAAATCTTCTGTTATTCCATCTCACAGGACATATGATGACATTTCTTTCCTAAGACTAAGTGTAAAGTTACAAGGAACAGTTTCTGATATTTTCAAACAATACTCTGTCATTTGCCAGAGAATATTTAGAATTCTAAGGTCATGGCCTCTACTGTTCTTATAATACCATTGGCCAAACTTCACATGAGAAAGAGCCATCGGTTTGTTAAATCAGTCTGAACACAACAAAAACACCCTCTTTCATTTTAAAACTCTCAGTGCTGGTGTTTGTGAAGAGGGAGTTAAATTAGTGGGTGAATCAGTTGCCTCTCAACTCAGATCTTCACTTTTCCCTGCCAGCTGCCACCGAAGTCTGTAACAACACATACTCTGTTTGGGGAGCAATGTCCAAGGGAGTGAAAGTTCAGGGTCTTCGGAACAAATAAGTTAAAACACATAAATGTCAAGAAAATGATGGGTTTAATAAATGCTTTCAAATCCCTGAAACACCTTTGGACTCCAGGGCCTCTGTTAGTAATCAAAGATGACACTACAGCGATGTTGTACTTAAACAAACAAGGAGGAACCAAGTCCTACCCCATTTGTAAGTTAGCTATGGTAGCATAGAATGTAGCAACTCAGTTCAATTTTTACTTTCAAGCTACATACATTCCATCAGAGCAAAACATTGTGGTGAACAAGTTGAGCAGGCCCAAGACAGACCCTCACAAATGGAAATTGCACATGGCGGGGGGCTTCCAGATATTGATCGCTCTGTAGGGAACTACTCAAGTAGATCTGTTTGCCTCCAGTCAGAAAGACAGGTTAAGAAATTCTTCTCCAGGACTCCTTTGAAGCAGGCCTGGAAGACATATGCCTTTTCATTCCCATGGATGGGAATGTTCCTGTATGCTTTTCCTCCCTTTCCTCTAATATCCAGAGTTCTTCTAAATATTTAGAAGAATTCCCCAAAGATAATTGCGGCAACCTACTTTTGACCCAGACAACAGTGGATGCTCATCATATTGTTCGCTGCTGCAGTAGCCGTACCTAAATGAGTTATATCCGGTCAAGGATATAACAGCTGGCCAGCTTCCAAAGCTTCAGGGCACCTTCCACATGCTCAAACTATTAGGCAGCTCGAGCTGACCTGGCTAAAAACACAGGTTTGGGTGCCTAGCCCTTTAGAGCTTTTCTGTTGCTTAAGAGATTGCTGCTGTGTGGGCTTTTGATGGTTGATGGCTGGCTTGTGCTATTTCTTTGCTGGGCAGACAAGTTCCCTTTGAGGAAAAACCTTCCACATTGTAAATGTATTAGTTAAATGAACTGTCCTAGTTAGGAAAATTATATTTTTGTAAGAGTTTGTGTTTTAATAGCCTGTCACAAGGCTTAACTGTACTTTTAAATGGGAGCTCACATTTTTTCCTGTTAGTTTAAAAGTAGTTGAAAACCATTTTTTCTATGTAGAGATTGTGTTTTTTTTAATTTTTTCGGGTTGTCAATGTATAATTAAAGTGCTTTTTACTGTATTTTTTGTGGGGAGATTGACTTTTAACAGCTTTAAATTTTTACTGGGTTATATTGCTTGTTTTCCCAGGGAAAGGGCACCTTTTTTGGGTTGACTATGGAAGAAACTACTGGTCCTACAATTGGTCTTTCTTCAGCCACAAAAAATAAAAGAAGTTAAGTATGCACCCTTTGCCACCACATCAGGCTAACAATTTGCTTCAGCTTCAGGTGGGTGACTCTGCCGTGGCCAAAGCTCCTTCCTCAGACCACTCATCTTTTACCACAGATCCTTCCGATGTAGCACCTATAGCTGTTATAGACCATATCCTCTGCAGCTATTGGGATCCTCTCTGTGGGCAAGGGAGAGTCACTCTCATTGGTCCTGGGAGAAGGAACAGGGTAGTCTTTTCAATTTAGTCAGAATGTTGTTCCCATCCCTAGGGAAGTTGCTGTTGCCATTAGCAACTCTGTTGGACAATTTTTCCTGTCAAAAAGAAACAGAAAACTAAACATGTATCTGCACCTGATCAAATTTCTCTAGATAGAAGTAGTTTGCTAGACGTGGCTCAGGGTCTAATTCAGGCTATTTGTCATTCTTATTAGGTGGTTTCTGGTAAAAGAAAAAGGATGACTCTTTTCCTGAAGAGATTCAAGATGTAGAACCTGGACAGGAAGAATAAGGGACAGATGCAGGGTTTTATCCTCAGATTTATTTGATTCAAACTCAGAGGAAAGCACAGTATCTGATTCTGCCTGTGGGGGTTTCTCGTTCTTTGAGACTATTTCCAGAGTGTGCCAGTGTTTTCAGTTGCAAGCTGCTATAATGAGTCAACCCTATTGCATTTTCCACAGATGTAGATAGGGTGTCTTTGAGAACTCCTCTTTCTTTTATGCCTAAAATAGTATTGAAAT
Source organism: Protopterus annectens (assembly GCF_019279795.1). Taxonomy (NCBI): domain Eukaryota; kingdom Metazoa; phylum Chordata; order Ceratodontiformes; family Protopteridae; genus Protopterus; species Protopterus annectens. The sequence continues at coordinate 1,578,649,263 of NC_056739.1, read as the reverse complement.
TTACTTTAAATCAAGCTATCCATGTCACTGATGTTCTTCGTTCCCCATTGCTGCAGTCCTTACTATTGGGTATAGTCCGCATCCAGTCGGCCCGAATACCAGAGTATAAGGCTGACGTCGGTCAGGGCGCATTAGACTGACGTCAGTACGTCAGGGTACTAATGCGCATGACCGGCGTCATATCCTCAGTCTTTTTTGCCGCGTGGTCCGATGCAGAAGCAGTTTTGCGAGTGCAGGTTGGCGTTCTGAAATCTTTCCGAAACCGGAGTTTCAGACCGAAACAGAGTTGGCTAAGTACCCGCTTGAGAACATTTTGTTTTTCTTGCCTCAGTATTTTACCGGATGTCAGAAAAAGTGAATAACTGTATTTCTTGTGGGAAACAGATACCTCATAGGGATTACCATACCTTGTGTATACCTTGTTTAGGGCCTGAGCACGACGTTGTTGGTTGCCGCTCTTGTGCTAGGTTTAACAAACGCACTATTAAGAGGAGGTTAGACTGTGCCAGGTTAGTGTTTGGGAAGCGTTGCAATTATAAAATGCCGTTGGATGCTCCGACGCCCGCTTCCTCCAAGAAGCGCAAGGACAAAACAGCGAAGCCTAGGGTTGATGAACCGGCAGTCCCGGACGTCGGTTCTTTAGGAGGCTCAGTGGAGCCAGAGGTTTTGCCAGGAGTTTCCATGGAGTCCCAGGCAGAAACTTTACTGTTACAGGATGTGCCTTCTCAGGAGGTAGGCCAGGCTGAGGGGCTTCTCAGGTGACTGTTCTTCCCTCTCTTCCCAAGGTAGTTAGAGCCTCTCCTTCTGTTGCCAAAACTTCTTTGAGAGGTAGGCCTAGTTTAGCTTCAGTGGGGCTTCTCCTAGCATTTCGGGTTCTGTGCCTAAGAAACATATGCTTAAAATGGCAGAAGATTTGATTACTATGATTAGAGGTTCTATGCCCCGCCTGATAAGAGGCCTAGGGTGGAACCAGAGTTTGATAGTTTTGAACAGTGTTCAGAGGCTTCAGGGTCTTCTGCGGAAGACTTGCAGGAGTATCCTGCTTATTCTGATTCTGATGTGGATGATTCCACTCCTACAGCTACTCCTCCTGAGGATTTCTCATTTTCAGAGACTCTGCATTCCATGAGGGAGCACTTTAAATGGGAAGGCCAGGATTACTCTGATTCCAGGAAAAGGCTTAGGGAATTCTTGTTTTACCCCAGCATAGGCCCTTAGCTATTCCTCCTGTGTTGAATGTGGTGGAAGATGTTTTGCAGAGGCTTCCTGAACCCTGACTCTTTGCCTCCTGCTCCTGTTAAGCCTGATAGGTATTATAGGGTGCCCGAAGCTCATAAGTATTTGTTTAAGAGTCCTAGGGCGGACCCAGAAACTATTTCTCAAGGGCCTAAAGGTGTTAAAGCTTCTGTGGTTAAAAATCCTGTTCCCACTGATAAAGAGGCAAGGGCTTTGGATAGGTGGGGAAAGAAAGTGTATACTTCTTCCACTCTAGCCATGAGAGCATTGAATTGTCAGTTTCACATGCTGAAATATCAGAATTACCTCCTTTCACAATTGAAATCTAAGGTGGATGCTTTGACGGGAGGTATTGAGTGTAAAGAGTTGCTGGATTTGGTTCATGTGTCTGAACAAGTGGGTAAGCATTCTTTGCAATGTGGTTTTGATGCTGTACAGGCCTCCTCGAGGGTGGCCGCTACTAGTTCTGTTCTTCACGGGCATGCCTGGTTGAAGGATCAGAATTTAGCTGAGCATGTTAAGACAAGGATTTTGGATGCTCCTTTACAGTCTGATGTGTTGTTTGGATCGCCTGTGGAAGCAGTTTTAAAGAAAATGGAGGACAAAGCTAAGTCTATGCAAACTGTTAAAGATTTTTTGCAGGTGCAGCCACCGAAATTTAGTAGAAATTGGCCGGCTAAGGGGTGGACATATCCTGCTTATGATTCCCAGTCTAGGGGTAGGTCTAGACGTGGTAGGGGCAGGGCTCAAGGTTCTTTTAGGCCTAGAACAGGGAGTTCGCCTGCTCAGACTTCTGGTGAGGGCAGGGGTCAGTCCTTTCGTAAACAGACCCAATGACCTGTCTTTTCAGCTGCCAGTAGATTCCGTCTGGCAGCTCCTTTGGGAGGAAGACTGTCTCTTTTCAAAGAAAATTGGGATTTAATTACTCAAGACAAATGGGTGTTGGATATCATTCACCACGGTTACAGATTTTATTTCCATACAATGCCCCCTTTCAAAGGCATGCCAGACGTTCCTCCTCCACAAAGAAAAGAGGCTCACAAGCAAGTTTCTCAATTACTCCAGATAGGGGCCATTCAGCCAGTCCCTGTATCAGAAAGGGGCCTAGGATTTTATTCCCGCCTGTTCCTAGTGCCAAAGAAAGGGAACACGTGGAGACCAATTTTGGATTTATCTCTCCTCAACACTTTTCTGGACATTCCCAAGTTCAAGATGTTGACGTTACAACAGCTTTTACCTCTGCTGGGCAAAGATCACTGGATGGTAACTCTAGATCTCAAGGAAGCTTACCTTCATGTGCCTATAAGGCTAAGTTGCAGGAAGTATTTGCGGTTTCGAGCTGGAAATTCTCATTATCAGTTCTCTGCATTGCCCTTTGGCTTATCTACTGCCCAGAGTATTCACAAAGGTTCTGGCTCCAGTGATAGCTTACTTCAGGCTTCAAGGAATTCAAATCTATCCTTACTTGGACGACTGCCTGATTCTGGCTCAAGAAAAGGAAGACCTTGTACAGCATCTGGAACATGTTATAGCAGTGCTAAGATGCCTAGGGTATTCTGTGAACGAAATAAAGTCCAGTCTAGTACCCTCTCAAGACATGTGCTTTCTGGGTGTGAGACTGAATACAGCAGCCCAGATGGCCTTTTTAACCCCGGACAAACAACAGAGTCTATCACTTTACTTCCATCAACTATCTCATCAGTCCGTGCTGACTGCAAGGACAGTCCTTCAGGCATTAGGGTTCATGGCATCTTGTATTCTGGTGCTTCCCAATGCCAAACTGCATATGAGGAAGCTACAATGGTATCTCAAAATGTATGGACACAGCACTGCCAGGATTTGGACACTGTCATTCAAATAATACCTTGCCTTCAAAGAGAATTTTTGTGGTGGGCTCAGGAATGTCACCTAAACAAGGGACTCTCTGTGACCCGGCCAGAGGCGAGTCAGATTTTAACGACAGATGCCTCGGACATTGCTTGGGGAGCTCATCTAAAGGGAAAATGGATACAAGACAAGTGGCCTGCCAGACTACTGCATCTACATATCAACATGAAGGAGATGTTAGCAGTCCAGTTTGCATTAATGGCTTTCAAGGAGTTACTTCTTCCAGGGCAGGTGTTGATTCTAACAGACAACACAACTGTCATGTGGTACATCAACAAGCAAGGGGAACACATTCTTATCCTCTATGCAGGCAAGCAATGATTTTATGGGAGACTGCGCTAAGCTTGCAACTAACTCTTCAGGCAAGGTTTCTGCCAGGAGCACAGAACTCCTTAGCAGATGTGTTAAGCAGACAAATCATGGATCCCCACGAGTGGAAACTGGATCTTCATGTATTTCAGAAATTGACAGTGTCATGGGGAACTCCAGACATAGATCTGTTCGCTTCTCCACTAAACCACCAGCTGCCACAGTATTGCACAAAGGGGTTTCATCACACAGCTTGGAAAGTGGATGCTCTGTCTTTCAGTTGGAAAAACCTTCATGTGTATGCCTTTCCTCCTCTACCTCTTCTTCCAAAGGTACTATTAAAGGTCAGACAAGACAGGCCAAGGATGATTTTGATAGCTCCAGATTGGCCTCTGCAACACTGGTACCCACTACTACGGAGTCTGGTAAGGAAGCCTCCATGGCCTTTGCCTCTGATTCCTCATCTGTTATCTCAGCAGGATGGTCATCTGCTCAATGTCAAGCTTCACTCTCTTCATCTAACAGCCTGGCATATTCTGTGTTGAAACACAGCAGGTCTCAACTTCCTCAACAAGTTTTAAATGTGATTATGGAAGCTAGAAGACCTAGTACAAGGAAAGTGTACGAGAAAAATGGAAGAGATTTTTATTTTGGAGTACAGCAAAGAATTTGCAGGTTTCTGAGCCTAATTTGAGTGCGGCTCTTCAATACCTTACTGAGTTATTGGACAAAGGTTTGTCCTTCTCTTCTATTAAGATTCATGCTGCAGCAATTTCAGCTCACTATGATTGTGACCCACCATTGTTTTCGCATCCTTTGTTCAAGCAGTTTCACAGAGGGCAAAGAATATAAGACCCCACGAGAGCTCCTACTCCTGCTTGGGATCTCAATTTTGTGTTGGAAAACTTACTCTACAACCTTTTGAGCCTGCGGCTACTGCTGATTTGAAATACTTGTCATGGAAGACTGCTTTTCTGTTGGCTATTACTTCTGCAAGAAGGGTGTCTGAGTTGCAGGCCCTTATGGCAGTAGAGCCATTTTTGATTTTTCATAAGGATAGGGTATCATTACGTACTAATCCTTCCTTTATGCCTAAGGTGGTTTCTAGTGTGGCTTTAAAGCAGACTATTCATTTGCCTACGTTTTATGCAGACGCCCAAGATAAAGGGGAAAAGATTTTGCACACTTTAGATGTACACAGGCAATTGCGTTATTATTTAAGCAGGACTAAGGATTTTAGGCAGTCTCAGCAGTTGTTTGTTTCTTTTGCTTTGAGTTCGCAGGGCAAGCCTGTGTCAAAACAAACTATTTCTAGGTGGATTGGCTTTTGCATTGCATTTTGTTATTCCCATCATGGCAAGGAGATTCCAGCTGGGATTAGGCCTCATTCCACTAGGGCTGCTGCCACTACAACAGCATTTCTAAGGGGTGGCAACTAAGGATATTTTGGAAGCAGCTACTTGGAGTTCAGTGCATACTTTCTCTAAGCATTATCACCTTCCTATCTACTCTAAGTCTAGGGCTGGTTTTGCCACAGCTGTTTTGCAAGGCATGTTGTCAGCTCCTGCTTCTTTATGATTTGCCAGCCTCCCTTACCTCTGCTTTGGGATTCTACCCAATAGTAAGGACTGCAGCAATGGGGAACGAAGAACATAGTACAGTTTTGTACCTACCATAAATGTAGATGTTCGAGGATCCCATTGCTGCAGTCCAATTTACCCTCCCTCCTTCCCCTCTGTGTTTAGGGGTGGTTGTGTAGGTGAGGTTTCATGCTTATATTTTTTGTATATCTTCTTGTATATATTGTGCATATTTTTGGTGCAGGTATTTTGGGCCTTGTCTTTTTAGGGTCTTCTGACATCTGGGGCAAGAAAAGACTGAGGATATGACGTCGGTCATGCGCATTAGTACCCTGACGTACTGACGTCAGTCTAATGCGCCCTGACCGACGTCAGCCTTATACTCTGGTATTCGGGCCGACTGGATGCGGACTATACCCAATAGTAAGGACTGCAGCAATGGGATCCTCGAACATCTACATTTATGGTAGGTACAAAACTGTACTTTTCCTTTCCTGAACCTAAAAATAAGGGAGAAAGGATAATCCATACCAGATAGTGGGGTTTGGCTTTATTGACCTGAATTTGTCCATTAATTGACTTAAAAAGAAATAAGTCATGGGCATTCAGAACTGCCATATAGCTGGGATACCTGGTGTCCTTAAGGGGTCACTTGTATATACCCCATAATCTTCTTTTACAAGAGGTGTGAAAGAATCACAAAGTGAAAACTCTAGCTTGGCTAGTTTTTTCTTGTTGTTTTTTTTTCAGTTGGATTGGCTTTGTGTCCAGTTTACTCTCTTATTTGGTTGTCCATAGACAACTCAGGTACTATCTTGACAGAAGAAAATCCTTCAGATCTTCAGGTCAGTTGTTCATTTCTTGTGAAGTAAGAAGGAACAGGCTATGTCATGACAGACTATTTATAAATGGTAGTCTTTGGCTATTACCTTTTGTTATTCTCATCATAACAAACCTATTCCAAGCAGGGTGAAAGATAATTCTTGGAGGGCCTTGGCTTCATCTATGGCTTTTTTGAAAGGGTTGAATTTTAGTAGAAGTATTCTAGAAGCAGCAACTTGGTCTTCTGTGCATACTTTTAAAAAGCACTACAAGCCTGATTCTTTCTCTCTGTCTTGATCAGACTTTGCTAGGACCGTTCTCCAGGGGCTCCTGGACCCTTTCCTTCCATCGCCTAGATATTGTAAGCTAGAGTAATCTACCCACATAGTTAAGACTACTGCAGCAGTGATTAGTATGAAGAACATAGTACAGTTGTGTGAGTAAACTTACCATAACAATAGATGTTCTTATGATCACTGCTGCAGTAGCAGCTACCTCCGTCCATCCCCCTTTGTTTTTTTAATTATACCAGGGTGTGTTGTATATGAATGACTTGGCACTCAAACCTATGTTTTTAGGCAGCTCAGCTCAAGCTTTCCAGCTGTTTGAGCTATAGAAGCTGGCCAGCTGTTATATATTGGGCAGGATATATATAACCCATATTGCTAAGGCTACTGCATCATATGGAGGAGTCTGTTCTAGATGTAACTGAGATTTTGAAAACATTAAAAGTTTAATATGTGTTGAGTGAAATTATGCCATCATGCTTGTGGATGGATTATATGGTCATTAAATGTCATTTATTCAATAACTGGTTAAGGCAGCTTTCTTTAGTGTACAACATAAAGTTGATTACATATCGAGAAGGCAGTATTTATTATATGAGACTTTTTTCATTTGACAAGTTACATCTGAATCTATATGGAGCTTCATTTGTGGTCAGTAAAATTACTGATCAAGTTGGCCATTTTTAGCAATAAAAAGAGTATTAATTCAAACAGTAGTTATAAAGAGGCTATTAGAACTGTGAAGTGTTTTCCTTGTAACGCAAGGGGTTTATTTCATAAATTTGATGGTATAGTTGCAAAAGAGAAGTATGATATAGTTGCTGTAGCAGAAGCATAGGAGTCGTCTTGTTTCTCTATGGATGACTTTATTAAATATGATTCCTTACAGCTGGATACAAGGGGGGAGGAGTTACATTATGGGTACATACAACTTTATCTTCTTGCCTTGTTTGACAGATTAGTGGTTTTAAAACTATTATTATCCAACTATTGGATAAAGATAATGCAGGGCGTGCATCATTTATTTTAAGTTATTGACCCCTGGAATGGGTTCTGTTACCCACTGGACATAATCTAGATGATTATCTTGACAAAAAAGGTAACGTAATATTACTTGGGGTGTTTATTATCCAGGGATTCAATGCAATACTTTGTCTGCTAGCTTTAAATTTGAAAGTTGTTAATGTAATCTTTTAGTATGGGATGACTCAAGTGGGTTTCTGTAATACAAGGGGAAATAACATTCTTGACATTGTAGCTGCTAATTATCCTGAGAAAATAACTTATGCTGTGGTTCTTCTACCACTGGGTTTATCTGACCATAGTTCTGTGGCTTTTAAACTTGAATTAATAATCCAAAAAATGTAGGGGCAAATTTGATTGTCATGATTTAATAGCACAAATTAATAAAATTGATTGGAATTGCTTATTTTCATTTACAGAACATATTCATGGATATTTAGACTTGGAAAATTTGCTGTGTAACTGTGCTAAAGCTTCTGTGAATTTTAAGTGTGGTGTATACTTTTTTTTCCAAATTGGTGGAACAGAGTAATATGAAGGTTATGTAGAAAGAAAAAAAACGGAGGTGTATAATATTAAATAGGTTTCCAGCTATAATAGGTTGGTACTAGGCTATCGGCCCTAGGGCCTATGCAAGCCTAACCATAACAATTCCCTGGATATTTCTTCCCACAATATTTACTTCTCTGGACTCCTGTCGAGCAGGGCGACTGACATGATCCCTGGGGTGAATTTTCTATCTCCCATCCAATCATCAAGGTTCCTGAAGAGGGCCAATGAGCTGCTTGACATGTATGGGCAGTCCATTCCAGAGTATGGGGAGTCTCTGGGTCAGGAACCTATCTCTCTAGCATGTTTTATTCATTGTGATGACAAGGTTTACAAAAAATAAAAGAAGTTAAGTATGCACCCTTTGCCACCACATCAGGCTAACAATTTGCTTCAGCTTCAGGTGGGTGACTCTGCCGTGGCCAAAGCTCCTTCCTCAGACCACTCATCTTTTACCACAGATCCTTCCGATGTAGCACCTATAGCTGTTATAGACCATATCCTCTGCAGCTATTGGGATCCTCTCTGTGGGCAAGGGAGAGTCACTCTTATTGGTCCTGGGAGAAGGAACAGGGTAGTCTTTTCAGTTTAGTCAGAATGTTGTTCCCATCCCTAGGGAAGTTGCTGTTTCCATTAGCAACTCTGTTGGACAATTTTTCATGTCAAAAAGAAACAGAAAACTAAACATGTATCTGCACCTGATCAAATTTCTCTATATAGAAGTAGTTTGCTAGACGTGGCTCAGGGTCTAATTCAGGCTATTTGTCATTCTTATTAGGTGGTTTCTGGTAAAAGAAAAAGGATGACTCTTTTCCTGAAGAGATTCAAGATGTAGAACCTGGACAGGAAGACTAAGGGACAGATGCAGGGTTTTATCCTCAGATTTATTTGGTTCAGACTCAGAGGAAAGCACAGTATCTGATTCTGCCTGTGGGGGTTTCTCGTTCTTTGAGACTATTTCCAGAGTGTGCCAGTGTTTTCAGTTGCAAGCTGTTATAATGAGTCAACCCTATTGCATTTTCCACAGATATAGATAGGGTGTCTTTGAGAACTCCTCTTTCTTTTATGCCTAAAATAGTATTGAAATTTACTTTAAATCAAGCTATCCATCTCACTGTTTCCTTTCCTGAACCTAAAAATAAGGGAGAAAGGATAATCCATACCAGATAGTGGGGTTTGGCTTTATTGACCTGAATTTGTCCATTAATTGACTTAAAAAGAAATAAGTCATGGGCATTCAGAACTGCCATATAGCTGGAATACCTGGTGTCCTTAAGGGGTCACTTGTATATACCCCATAATCTTCTTTTACAAGAGGTTTGAAAGAATCACAAAGTGAAAACTCTAGCTTGGCTAGTTTTTTCTTGTTGTTTTTTTTTCAGTTGGATTGGCTTTGTGTCCAGTTTACTCTCTTATTTGGTTGTCCATAGACAACTCAGGTACTATCTTGACAGAAGAAAATCCTTCAGATCTTCAGGTCAGTTGTTCATTTCTTGTGAAGTAAGAAGGAACAGGCTATGTCATGACAGACTATTTATAAATGGTAGTCTTTGGCTATTACCTTTTGTTATTCTCATCATAACAAACCTATTCCAAGCAGGGTGAAAGGTAATTCTTGGAGGGCCTTGGCTTCATCTATGGCTTTTTTGAAAGGGTTGAATTTTAGTAGAAGTTTTCTAGAAGCAGCAACTTGGTCTTCTGTGCATACTTTTAAAAAGCACTACAAGCCTGATTCTTTCTCTCTGTCTTGATCAGACTTTGCTAGGACCGTTCTCCAGGGGCTCCTGGACCCTTTCCTTCCATCGCCTAGATATTGTAAGCTAGAGTAATCTACCCACATAGTTAAGACTACTGCAGCAGTGATTAATATGAAGAACATAGTACAGTTGTGTAAGTAAACTTACCATAACAATAGATGTTCTTATGATCACTGCTGCAGTAGCAGCTACCTCCGTCCATCCCCCTTTGTTTTTGAATTATACCAGGGTGTGTTGTATATGAATGACTTGGCACTCAAACCTATGTTTTTAGGCAGCTCAGCTTAAGCTTTCCAGCTGTTTGAGCTATAGAAGCTGGCCAGCTGTTATATATTGGGCAGGATATATATAACCCATATTGCTAAGGCTACTGCATCATATGGAGGAGTCTGTTCTAGATGTAACTGAGATTTTGAAAACATTAAAAGTTTAATATGTGTTGAGGGAAATTATGCCATCATGCTTGTGGATGGATTATATGGTCATTAAATGTCATGTATTTAATAACTGGTTAAGGCAGCTTTCTTTAGTGTACAACATAAAGTTGATTACATATCGAGAAGGCAGTGTTTATTATATGAGACTTTTTTCATTTGACAAGTTACATCTGAATCTATATGGAGCTTCATTTGTGGTCAGTAAAATTACTGTTCAAGTTGGCCATTTTTAGCAATAAAAAGAGTATTAATTCAAACAGTAGTTATAAAGAGGCTATTAGAACTGTGAAGTGTTTTCCTTGTAACGCAAGGGGTTTATTTCATAAATTTGATGGTATAGTTGTAAAAGAGAAGTATGATATAGTTGCTGTAGCAGAAGCATAGGAGTCGTCTTGTTTCTCTATGGATGACTTTATTAAATATGATTCCTTACAGTGGGATACAAGGGAGGAGGAGTTACATTATGGGTACATACAACTTTATCTTCTTGCCTTGTTTGACAGATTAGTGGTTTTAAAACTATTATTATCCAACTATTGGATAAAGATAATGCAGGGTGTGCATCATTTATTTTAAGTTATTGACCCCTGGAATGGGTTCTGTTACCCACTGGACATAATCTAGATGATTATCTTGACAAAAAAGGTAACGTAATATTACTTGGGGAGTTTATTATCCAGGGATTCAATGCAATACTTTGTCTGCTAGCTTTAAATTTGAAAGTTGTTAATGTAATCTTTTAGTATGGGATGACTCAAGTGGGTTTCTGTAATACAAGGGGAAATAACATTCTTGACATTGTAGCTGCTAATTATCCTGAGAAAATAACTTATGCTGTGGTTCTTCTACCACTGGGTTTATCTGACCATAGTTCTCTGGCTTTTAAACTTGAATTAATAATCCAAAAAATGTAGGGGCAAATATGATTGTCATGATTTAATAGCACAAATTAATAAAATTGATTGGAATTGCTTATTTTCATTTACAGAACATATTCATGGATATTTAGACTTGGAAAATTTGCTGTGTAACTGTGCTAAAGCTTCTGTGAATTTTAAGTGTGGTGTATACTTTTTTTTCCAAATTGGTGGAACAGAGTAATATGAAGGTTATGTAGAAAGAAAAAAAATGGAGGTGTATAATATTAAATAGGTTTCCAGCTATAATAGGTTGGTACTAGGCTGTCGACCCTAGGGCCTATGCAAGCCTAACCATAACAATTCCCTGGATATTTCTTCCCACAATATTTACTTCTCTGGACTCCTGTCTAGCAGGGCGACTGACATGATCCCTGGGGTGAATTTTCTATCTCCCATCCAATCATCAAGGTTCCTGAAGAGGGCCAATGAGCTGCTTGACATGTATGGGCAGTCCATTCCAGAGTATGGGGAGTCTCTGGGTCAGGAACCTATCTCTCTAGCATGTTTTATTCATTGTGATGACAAGGTTTAGATCCCTGGAGCATGTGGCTCTGAGGGATTGGGATTTCTTTAAGTGGAGCATGTCTAACAGCTCAGGGTTTGACATGGCCTTGTATGTTAAGCAGAGATTGCCTCTGAGTAGACGATGATTAGGAAGAGGAAGTTTAATATTTGTAGAAATTTGAAACAGGAAGTTAGAAAAACTAAAATGTGTTAAGAAGATAAATTGATTATTGATACTACTAACAAAAAAGTTTTCTATAAATATATAAGCTTAGTTAATAAAATATTGCATAATATATGAATACAGTCAGTAATAAAATTATTAATGATGAATATGTAATTATAGGATGTTAAGTTGTCTATCTCGCCTTCATTCTTGCTGGATGGGTTCGGAGCCGACCTCGGCTCCGACTCGGCCACTCTAAAAGCTCGAGAGTTGGTTCCACCGGCTCGAGGCTCCCCTTATATCCCACAATGCTAGGCGAGAGTTACCTCAGATCTCGTTTGCCGCTACAGCTTCGAGGTTGGTTGCTTCTACCGGTTCCTGGTGAGTGTTAGCTTTTTCTTCAAAAAGTTACTCTTTTTTCCCCTTTTTAACTTAAATTCTTCCTAGATTAGTGTAGATCATAGAACTTTATCCCCGACCCTAATTTTTTTCCGTTTCTTTACTAAAAGAACCGTTGGTTCTTCCTTTGGGCCTTTGGCCTTCCCTTCCCTAGGGAGTGTTTGTGTAGTTTACTTTAATTTTTTGTACTTAATTTTTAGTATTTCTACTAAAATTATTATTTATTCTTTGCTGACAGGGTATAACTTGTGTGTTTGGGTGTGTGTTTGTGTACACCTGTCAGTTAGGGAAATGTCAAAAGAAGCAAAGGTCTCCGGATTCAAGAAGTGTGATGCGTGCTGTCAGAAAATGTCTCTGACAGACGCTCACACTTCTTGTGTCTATTGTCTGGGGCCTTTGCACCTGCAGGACTCCTGTGCTGTGTGCCATGGCTTCAGCCCCAGGGTCCTGCAGGAAAGAAAAAACAAGTTGATTCTGAGAGGCTTGTTGAAGCCAGAGGATTCCCTGTCAGTTTCAACAGGGAAGCCCTCTAAGGCATCGAGGTCTTCGGCTCCGGCTTCTGAGCCGAGACCTCAGGTTGTTCAACCTTTGCCTTTATCGGCTCCGGCTGGAGCCGATAAGTCTCAGTCCACAGTTTCTGTGGCTTCCTCGGCTCGGCCGGAGCCGAGGTTATCGAGTACCGTGTCGGCTCCGACAAGACCTTGAGCCGACAACTAGAAAGAGGTCTAGGTCACCTTCTCTTGGCTCCGTTCATTCGGCTACAGGATCTCCCCTGCTGTCTGAACGGAGCCAAAGGTCTCATTCCTCTAGGTCATCGAGGCTGTCCGATCATGACCTTCAGAGAGTGGTGAGTCGACTACTTAAGTCCGAGACACTAGCCCAGATGCTTCAGAGCCCGACTCATCAGTCGGTGCCTGCCCCGTCCATCAACTCTTTCCTCCTTGACTCTTTTGAGTTCGGAGCCGGGTCGATGTCGGAACCGAGACTGTGATTGCCGGAGCCGAGACAATTGTCTTCGGCTCCGTCGTCGGCTCCGTTTTCTTCTTTGGAGGAATCTCGGCGGACTTCCCTCGTCGGCTCGAGGGGTGAGTGGCATCGGACCCTTGTCCGACCCCCTCTCCCTCTCGGTGCTTTGGCGCTGGTGAGTTCGGCTCCGACATCGACCTCGGAGCCATCACTGTCGGTGCCGAGGGGGGTTCTTAGCTCCTCGGAGCGGGGACCTCTGGCTCTGCCTGACAGGGGTGCATTCGAGGTCATGCGGAGTGTGTTAGAGCCTGGCTCTACTCCACAGTCGGCTCCGTCAGCCCCTCCCTCCATGCTGCCTCAGGGTAAGTCGACTCACTCCCTCATCCCGGACCGCAGAGAGCCAGCTCCTCAGGAGCCCCCTGTGGGGATTTCATCCTCTTCCGAGGCCTCTCCTGATTTGGCAGAAGAGCCCCCTCGGAAGAGGAAGTGCAAGAGGAAGCACATTGACTCACCTGAGTCTATCACGTCGGACACAGATCTGGATGATTCTGAGGGTTCCCCCCGTTCCCCTTCTGAAGATGTCTCATTTGCAGACATTCTGGAGATCCTGAAACAGAGGGAAATTGGCCAGCCCTCAACCCTTCGGAGGACGAATCTGTGTATCTTGAGGCGTTTGGCTCTCGTCCTTCCACCTCCTGGGTGTCCCCCCCCTTCGACCCCCTCATGCAGGTGGTTGCTAAGAAGGCATGGACGGCTCCTGATTCAGTGGACCCCACTCCCAGGAGACCCTCTAAATTCATCACAGCTCCATCAGACAAGCAATTTTTAACAAAAGGAGTTTCTGTGGATGCTATGGTGGTAGCTGCTGCCACAAAGAAGGAACTGGCTGATCCTTCAGTGCCTGTCCATCCACCTAACAAGGAATCTAGGTCCATGGATAGGTACGGGAAGCGGATGTTCTCCTCAGCGACATTTACCATGCGTTCGCTGAATTACCTGTGCCATTTCACTCGTCTTCAAAGGGACTTGATCAAGGAAGCGAGTGAAATGTTAAAGGATCCTACAGCTGCGGGTTTTCAAGATAAAATGAACACGCAGCTGGCTACCCTTAATTCCATATCTAACTCCTCCATGCGCCTTCTCTCTTATGCGGCCAATGGAGCAAGCAGAGCCGCAGGGACAGGTGTAGCCTTACGTAGGCACGCCTGGATGCGGCTATGCAATTTTGCGGACCCTTTCAAGACGTCTTTCACGAACTCCCCTTTTGATGGATCATCTCTCTTTGGTCCTCAAGTGAAAGAAACCCTGACTAGGTGCGAGACTGATGGCAAGACCCTTTCTGCCGTCGGAGTCCATTTTTCGACTCCTTCTAGGCCTTACCCCAAAGGCCAGAAGGGTGGGAAGATGTGGTTCCGCAAACAATCTCAAGGGACTTCGCCTGACGCACAGAGTCGTTTTCCTACCAGAGGCAGAGGTGGGAATAACAATGGTAGACGTCGCCCTAGGGGCAGGGGGGGTCCGCAGAACCAGGGCAATCGGGAAGCCTTTCCTGACAAGCATTTTCAGCATCCCTGAGGTGTTGCCCGACTGCCCATCTTCGGAGGCAGTCGGGGGAAGATTGTCACTGTACCCAGAAGCCTGGCTATCCTTGACTCAAGACAAATGGGTACGGTCCATCATTTCCGAAGGCTATTCTATCCCCTTTCTTCGTTTTCCAAATCAGTCAAAAAAATCCCTTCCAGATGTTCCACCCGCTCAAAGGGATTTAGCAGCTTTGGAAATTTCAAAACTGCTTGCAAAAAGAGCAATTCAGTCAGTGCCAGCAGACCAACAAGGATCCGGAATCTACTCAAGGTTCTTTTTAGTTCCAAAGAAAACAGGGGACTGGAGACCGATTTTGGATCTCAGTGTCTTGAACAAATCAGTCAAGAAAACAAGATTTCGGATGGTCACGCTGCAATCCATTCTTCCCCTTTTGGGCAAAGGAAACTGGATGTGCTCTATAGACCTTCGGGATGCGTACTATCACATAAAAATGAACAGGCGCTCCAGAAGATTCCTCCGCTTCAGGCTGGGAACCAGTCATTTTCAGTTCAGGGCCCTGCCCTTTGGTCTCACCACTGCCCCCCGGGTGTTTACCAAATGCATGGCAGTGGTAGCTTTTCACCTGAGACGACAAGGATTCCAGGTGTTTCCATATTTGGACGACTGGCTTCTCACAGCTCCCACCAAGCATCTCCTTCTGATGGCCAGAGATTATACTTTTCGCGTTTGTCAAGAACTGGGTATTTCAATAAATTGCGAAAAGTCTGTTTTGTCGCCTTGTCGTACTATTACCTACATAGGCGCAAATTTAGATACTATAAACATATCTGCAAGGCTAACGAACCAAAGGATATCAGACATTCACAAATTGGTGTCACTTCTTCTCAACAACAACAGAGTCAAAGCCAGGTTAGTTCTAAAGGTGTTGGGAATCATGGCAGCGGCCATACCTCTCCTTCCATTGGCCAGATACCACATGCGGATCCTTCAGTGGATGCTTTTTACCCAATGGTCATACCTGGAACTTCCAATGTCTCACACCAATATGATCACGCATGGCGTGCAAAAGCATCTCATGTGGTGGATGTCTTCCCCAGCTCCTGTCGGAAGACCATTTGTTCCACCTCCTCCGTTTCATACCCTGACAACGGATGCCCCCCTGATGGGGTGGGGGGGGGCATTATCAGGGCAGGACAGTCCAGGGCACATGGCAACCAAACGAATGCCATTTGCACATAAATGTTCTGGAGATGAGAGCAGTGCTTTTAGCGTTGCAAGCCCTTCAAGACTCTCTTCCCTTGTGAACGATTGCAATCCAGACAGACAATATGTCTGTAGTGTGGTACATCAACAAACAAGGCGGAACCAGATCATACCCCCTGTGTCGAGAAGCAATCAGACTGTGGCAATGGGCGATTTCTTCTCAGCGTTTTCTGATAGCAACGCACATCCCCGGGAAGTCCAATCACATTGCGGACAAGTTGAGCAGAGCTATACTCATGCCTCACGAGTGGTCTCTGAAAGACTCTGTAGTGAGAGAAATCTTTCTCAAGTGGGGTCAGCCTTGCTGCGATCTTTTTGCTACTCCCCAAAACAGCAAGTGCAGAGAATATTTCACTCTATTCCCTTTACCAGGCCAACCCAGCAGGGACGCTCTAGTCCAAGTTTGGCCCGGGGACTTCTGTATGCATTTCCTCCTTTCCCACTGATCTCTCAAGTAATACAGAAAGCTATCGCTCAGAAGGCCTCATTGATCCTCATTGCTCCTTACTGGCCTCGACAAGTGTGGTTCCCCTTTCTACATCGATTTCTTTTGGAGCGACCGTGGAATCTGGACCTAGTTCCAGATCTTTTGATCCACCAGTCGGGTCAGTTTCATCGCTCCCTCCCTCTCTGAACCTCACTGCTTGGTTCCTCCAGTTCCAACCGTAGCCAGGCTTCCTCAATTATCTCACTCTGTTAGAGATATATTGATAGCTTCCCATAAATCTTCCACTCGAAAGATTTATTTGAGTAAGTGGAAACGCTTCTCATATTGGGCACAAGGAAAGGACATAGATCCTTTCACTGCTTCCATCCAACTAGTCCTTGATTTTCTAGCTGAACTCTTCCATGCAGGTTCATCTCCATCTACTCTTAAGGTTCACTTGGCAGCTATTTCTAATTTCCATGTGGGCATTTCTGAATCTGCCCTAATGTCCCACAAACTTTGCAAAGCCTTTTTGAAAGGAGTTTTTCTTCTCAGACCTCCTATAAGAAATCCTCCTTCTCCTTGGGACCTAAATTTAGTTCTTGCTTCCTTGATTCTTTCCCCTTTCGAACCTGCAGCTTCATGTTCCTTGAAATTATTATCATGGAAAACTCTTTTTCTGGTGGCTATCACATCAGCTAGAAGAATTTCAGAACTTCAAGCACTCAGTTGTCGTTCTCCTTATCTTGTGTTCCATAAGGACAGAGTTTCCTTACGAACTAACCCGTCCTTTTTGCCTAAGGTGGTTTCAACATCAAATATAAATCAAACCATTGACCTTCCTGTCTTTTTCCCAGAGTATTCAAATAGGTCTGAACAAAATTACACTGCCTGGATGTTCATCGTCAATTAAGGTACTACTTGGATAGGACGAAACAATTCAGAAAATCTGATCAACTGTTTGTCTCCTATGCGGAAAGCAGAAAGGGACTTTCAGTTTCAAAGGTATCATTATCCAGATGGCTAACATCTTTGATTTCCCTGGTATATGAAATTAGACAACACAAATTGCCTAATAAACCTAAAGCCCATTCCACCAGAGCTTTGGCTACTTCTTTAGCCTTCCAAGACAGACTGCCTATTGACACCATTTGTGCAGCGGCTACTTGGGCTACTCCTCACACTTTTATTTCTCATTATAAGTTGGATTTAGCTTCTAGGCATAGAGCTAATTTTGGTTCCACTGTTCTCAGGAGTCTGTTCCATTAGGCCACCCGGGACAAGGTGCTAGGGACGCGGTCCCATCCAGCAAGAATGAAGGCGAGATAGACAACAACATATAGAAGTTATGTTCTTACCATAACGTTCCATGTTAGTTGTCTTCTTCTCGCCTTCTTCTTGCGTCCCACCCTCCTTCCCCCTGGCCCGGACAGACCTAGAGGAGTTGTGATCGTGACCTCTCTTTCTACCACCTCTTTCTTAGTCATATGCTATTATGCATATTTCTTGGTTCAGGATGTAGGTCACCCTTTTTCTTCCTGTTGTTAGAGGTGGATTCTGTTTTTACAGTTATACTGTTATTGTTATAAGCTGGGGTTAGCTTACAAACGAGATCTGAGGTAACTCTCGCCTAGCATTGTGGGATATAAGGGGAGCCTCGAGCCGGTGGAACCAACTCTCGAGCTTTTAGAGTGGCAGTCGGGCCGAGGTCGGCTCCGAACCCATCCAGCAAGAAGAAGGCGAGAAGAAGACAACTAACATGGAACGTTATGGTAAGAACATAACTTCTATTTCATAGGTATATACTAGACTAATGACCTCCCAGAGCCTTTTAGAAGTGTAGCCATGCACTCTAACCCAATTGTGTCCCTATGTGTCATGGACATTTATTAGGAGTGGGTATGTTTTGAATTTTCTAGACGTTATGTGAGGGATATGTTAATTCGGGCATTACTGTCTGCTTTGTCTATCAGAGACTTGATGGCCAGACCTGGGGTGAATTTCCTATTTTCTATCCATAAGTCAAGGCTACACTTAGAATAGGGTTAGGGATAGACTCTACTTTTTAATGGATGGGGAGCCTGTTCCATTGCATGGGGATCCTTTGAGAAAATATATGTCTTGCCAGCATGTTTTATTTATCTCACAAGCAAAATTTAAATCACTGGATCTAGTAGTTCTGAAGCTATTCATTTTGCAGATGTGCAAAAGGCCCTTCACAGCTGGCTCCGAGGATGCCTTATATGCCATGCATAGATGGCCTTCTGGTAATCTGTGAGACAGGGCTATAAGGCAATCCTTGTAGAACAATCTGTTTGTACCCTGGATTCTCCTGGTAAGGAACTTTTGTGGGCATTCTAGCTGTTTCATATGTCTGATTAAGGGCTGAATAAAGTGGCACTATGACTTTCTTGGACCTGGATGCCAGACTGTTAAGTTGGGTGACATAGAATGATTTTCTTACTTCCTTGGCCACATGTTGATCAAAGGTCAGATTGCTGTCTACATATGTTTCTAGAGACCTGACTAATTGTAAGTGAATTCATTATACTCTTTTCATGTATTAGTCAAAGACATCTTTGATAATAGGGATTTAATAGACCCAATTTCCATTTCTGGCTTATTTCTGACCATTGCAAAGTATTTTATTTCTAAGTCTCTAAACAGAATAAAGAAATCTACCTCTTTGGGACATGATAATATGTCAGGAAGTTTATTAACATATATTAAAGAAAATGTAGCTCCCATTCTAGGAATTATATTTCAAAAACTGCTATTGAATGATATAGTTCCTGATTCTTGGAAACATTCTTGTGTAATGACAATCCATAAGAAAGACAGGAAAGATCAGATGAAGAATTATAGATTAGTAAGTTTAACTTCTTTACTGGGTAAATGTTTTGAGAGATCTTTATTAAATCTTATAGATATGCATGGATATAATTTATTCATTAAAGATATTGAGCAACACAAATTTATTAAAGGTGGATCATTAATGAGTAATCTGATAAGTTTTTTATGAGCAAATGAGTATGGCTTTGGATGCAGGACTCTGGCCTTGGGTTGTTTTTTTTTTTTTTTTTTTTTGATTTTCCCAAGGCTTTTGGCTGTTTATCTTTACAGGTTATTATGAAATGTCTAAAGGAATCTTAGATTAACTGTTATATTACAAGATGTATTATGAGTTTGTTAACTGATAGAAGGCAGTGTGTTATGTTTCATGCTAGTTGCATTATTTGTTAAATTTGGGGTGCCTCAGGGATCAGCCTCGGGTCCCAGTATTATTGGGTCTATATTACATGATCAAACAGTCAAATCTTCGAACACGTAATAATCGACCCCTAAATATTGAAACACTGTAATGTCGAATGGCAGAAAAAAAAAAAACAAAAAAAAAAACACCCAAACCATTAAAACGCTCTAAGAAGGGGTGAAAGCCCCCCCTCCACCCCTCCTCCCCCTGCTACTTAAATATACCAACTCCGAGATCGCACTACAGTGCAGACAATGGAAAACTTCCATGTCCGCACTGTACGGAGATCTCCATTGAACCATTCAACATTCTGACGGTTCAATATTTAAGGGTCGATTATTACGTGTTCGAACATTTGACTGTTCAATCACGTAATATAGACCCATATTATTTACTATAGTGTTTTTTAACTATTTCTAGGAAACTAAATACTGGGTACATAAATGCGCTGATGGCTGTAAAATAAGGTTTATAATGAAAAATAAAATTGATGCAGTCATTAGGTAAATGGGTCATGGACATTAGTTTAAAATTTAGCTGAACAAGTGTAATATTATAGTAAAATAAAAGTGCCACTGTGAATGAACTTCCTTAAACACAAAAGACTGTAATATTTCTAAAGTCTCCCAAACGTAAACTTTTGTTCAAACATTCAATAACCATAAAAGTAAATGTATGGGTATCACCTGAGTAACATGCTTCGCCAAAGCAGGTCTTTCCACGTCATTCTTCTTAATAGCAGCTAAATGCTCGCTAACCCTCATTACAGAGCAACGCAAAGTTAAATGGATTATCAGATTGAATTCTGACAAGTCTCCCAGATTAAATGAGGTGATATATCACTTAAACCATATTTAAAGGCACGATCATTACATTAGTGATGTTTTATCCATTATACTTTTTATATTTATATGATTGTTATAGTTATGTTGAGTGATTAGTGTGTATGCTTATATTTATTACTCAATAGTACACACCCTTTTTTATTATGTTTGGTTGGTTGTCTTTGCTTGATGTTTTAATTGGCTGTTTAATTGATGTTGATGAGTAAATTTCTTTGAACTAGTAATATTATTTAAATCCCTTGCACTCTGTATATGATGGTCTGATGAAGCACCGACATTAGGTGCAAAAGCTCTTACCATATTAAAATTATTTTTAATTTACCTCTGCCTTGTTTCATCCTTTGCACTGCTTTTATAAGTGTAATATTATGTATTTTTGTAATAAACTTCCCAGATATTCTATATATATTTGATGACACACAACTTGATGCATTCAAGGAATATAAAGATCAATGCATTATAATAACCCCCAAATGTTCCTTTGAAAAACTTGTAAAGTAATGAGCACAAAGGCTATTTAAATATATGGAATATTTGTTTAGGAATCTGTCTACAAGAGATGGAAATATATTAGCAATGGCCTTTAAGATGTATGTTAGACCAATTATCGAAAATAGTAACATATTTTGTACATACACTAAAGGACAACTAAAAATACTGGAAAATAAGGAAGCAAATCTGTACACTTGGAATATAGAATATGGAGAGAGATGTATATATTTAAAATTGTACTAATTTTGCTATAAATGGATACACTGGAAGTTGATATTAGTGTATAAGAAATTTCATGACCCAGTGTTACAAATTATATTCACCACACTGATATTAATAAGTGTGCAAAAACACACAGACATAGTAATATGAATTTTGATAAAAATGGGGAGCTCCAAAACATTTATTCAGTTCTATTCAAGTAACACAATTTTGAAGTAATATAACAGTAAGTGTGAGACAGTCTACAAATCCAGAAACTTTTAAAATAAATTTAGATCATTGGAACAGAGATAAAGTGTTTGTACCATATTTGGAGGAATCAGTGTTCCTTGATTGCCGTTTTGTCTCAACACTGTACTTGAATTATGAACGTATTATGAATTTGTAGCTCTTCTGGAGTGGGTTCTTCTTCCTCTTTCTTTGTAGGTTGTGTGTGTGTGTGGAAGTACAGCTTCTGTGAGATATTCTTCCTTCAGAAGCTTCCTGAAGCATTGCTTCCATCTGCCTGTGATGCCCTGTGGACTACTGCACAGATTCTTTGCTAGTGTCCCTTGTGAAAGATGTCTGCTATCTTCTATGTTTTTCTGTCACTGTCTTGCAACCTGATAGAGCTTCTTTATGCTATATACTGAGTCACTTTCTAAAAGCTGGTAGACGTTCTCTGATACCTTTTTCTTTGCCATAACATCTACTGTCTTAACCTCTTTGTTAGGCAACTATTGTACCTCCATAGTGTGTTCTGCCTTTCCTGTTTTCATAACTTTCGGGTCATCAGCATTCCACTAGCCACTCTCTTTATCTACCTTACTTCTGCACTCAGCTCTACCACAGATTTCTACTTTCTGATTTGAGATGTTGCCATTCCTCATCTGCTCCATCCATTTTCTTCCCTCTTCTGAAGTGCTAGAGCCATGAGCATTTTCTTGAACTCATGTGTTTTTATTCCAGCCAACTTCAGTAGTCTCTGTTGATTTTAGAACCTTTTCTGACCACTTCTTGCTTTTGATTGTGGTCACCAGTTTTATGCTGGGGGCTGATCATTACTCTAGAAATTACTTTGGAATCTCTGATTTGACCCAAATGACCCTTTCTTACTAGAAAAGAGTCTACCTGAATTGCATTCCACTTAAATAATCATGTGGCTATCTCTTGTTGCAAACCATGTGATAGCCACCATTGAGCCAGATTATAGTAAAGGCTTTTAAGGTACACATTTGCTAAGTAGCATCTTCACTGCATAAAGGGTCTAACAAGCTATACACTCAGTGAACTCAATTAAGTATATTTTTATGAGTATGTCTTAGAATACTTTATAGATCATAGACCGTAGAACATCTCTAAAGCTGTCTAAAGTAATGTCTGCACAGTATACTTTTGAACGCAGCATGCTTAGAGGTAGGAATTCTTTAAAAATTACCTTTGTCATAGTTGTAGTCGGAAACAGCTGGCAGTGAAATGTACATATCATAAGTGTTTGGGGGTGGCATACATTTTGAAAATGTTAGCTATTGGATGGAGCAACAATATAAGTTTTGACTACAAACAGAAATATCTGGATGCACACCTGCACTGCATCATTTACTGGTTCATCACTTAGTGCTGCTCTATAGACAGCACAAAGAACTGTGCATTTTTTAGAAGTTTTCAAGAGCCTTCAAATGAGGCTGACTTCTATAACAACAAATCACTGTAATGAACTGCTTTTGGGTAGCCTAGTACATTTAACACTTTCACTATGAATTGGTATGTAGGCAGATGCTTCATTTTTGTACTTATCGTAGTCTAACAATTTCTAAATGGCTATTCTCATTTATATAAATCCTACAATCACAATAGCATAATTTTTGACTCACTTTCACTTTCTGTTGAGGTGTAGTCAGTCACCATTGAGGCAGCATGAAAAATAACTGCTTTTTGTTGTATCTTCTTACAGTTGTATACAAAGACAGTGCCAAAAGTAGGGTAATGCAGACGCAAATGTTACATCAAATCAGTCAGCCACTGAAGAATTCAGCACCTCCCAACCAAGATGATTCAGGTGATTTCTTTTTTTTTGTCTAACAATAGTCTCTGTTATCAATGTTTTGTTAGTGTTTGTTATGCAGTTTCAATGATGTTTGTATTTGTGCTTGTGTGTAAAACATACCTATATACTGTGCATGATACAAGTGTGTGTGTGTGCGTGTGTGTGTGTGTGTGTATATATATATATATATATATATATATATATATATATATATATATATATATATACACACACACACACATATATATATATATCTATCTATCTATATATATATATATATATATATATATATATATATATATATATATATATATATAGATGTATATTTATTTATATGTAAATTATGACATTTTTCTGGGTATGTTATTTATTTATTTATTCTTGTGCCCATTTGTTTATGCAGAATATAATCTATTATAGTAGTAATGTATGATGGTATGGTGTGTGTCCTGCAGTGGTGATGTTCTTCGTGTTTCACTGTTGCAGTCATTACATTTGGGTAATTTGCTGGCAGGTTGCCCTCAGTTGGCCTGATTAACAAAGTCTTGTGTCCTGCGTCGGATGCTGTCCCTTCTTCCATGATGTCAGGTCGTCAGGGGTATAAAACATGCAGCCAACGCCATTACATCAGTCTTTCTTGCCATGCGGTGCCCGAAACAGAAGCAGTTCGCAAGTGCCAGCCGGTCGACTCCTGAAATTTTCGTTTTCGAGTTTCAGAACCAAAGTCTTCAACTAAAAGCTAAGTACCCCGTTGGGGAAACTTTTTCTTGCTCCTTACCGATGTCAGTAAAAGTTAATAATTGCATTACTTGTGGGACGCAAATACCTCATAAGGATTTTCATTTGTACTGTATTACTTGCCTAGGCCCTGACCACAATGTGCCTTGCTGTCAGTTTTGTGCTAAATTTAATCAACACATGAGTAAACGTCGGTATATTTTTGCTTCTAAATATTTTGGCTCAAGATTTAACTATCCAGAAATGTCGTCGGTTAGCAATCCAACTACTGGAATACCTAAAAAAATGCAAATAAAAAGACAGAGACAGACCGTCGAGGTTAACTGACGACGACGCTTCTCCTAAGCCAGTCGCCAGTTCACCGGTACTCAGTGAGGTGCTTTCGCAGCCCCTGATACCCACTACTTCTGATTCACAGGCCTTTACTGAGACCCATTCGGAGTCCGGTATGCCGCGAGATGCTTCAATTATGGAACCCACGGATGTCTCTACCTTACATGGATCCGGGGCATCTGTGCAGGCACCGGCTTCTGAGGGTGATGTCCTTCAAGGATGCATCTGCAGTCCTTACAAATGGGTAGTCCTGTCGTCAGGCAGCCCTTCGGTCAGCCGGATTCCAAAGTCTGGGTCTGGCTTCGGCTGGTGTCGCGCTTCACCCGACGTCATAGCTGCAGTTCTTCGGGTATAAAGGCATCAGCCGACGCCATTTTCCTCAGTCTTTCTTGCCGCGTGGCGCCCGAAGCAGAAGCTGTTCGCAAGTGCCGGTCGGTCAGAACCAGAGATTACTACTACCGAATACTACTTGAAGACTTCTAAAAGCTAAGTACCCGTTGGGGACTCTTTCTTGCCTCAGCCGATGTCAGAAAAAGTGAATAACTGTTTAACTTGTGGGAAACAAATACCTCATAAAGATTTCCACTCTTACTGCTTACCTTGTTTAGGCCCAGACCACGACGTAGCAGCTTGTCTAGCCTGTGCTTCTTTTAACCGACGGACGCTTAGACGTCGGTCGGAATTTGCAGAACAGTTTTTCGGCTCTGATTTTGCTTATATCATGCCGTCGGATCCTCCGACTCCACAAATAACCAAAAAACGCAGGGAAAAGGACCGACACTCGCGGTCCGGTTTCGGAAACAGCGGTTAAATAACCGCGAGTGTCTCGGTTTCGGCTGAAACCGAGCAAGCGGTTCTTCCCCCAGCCGAAAACATGCCTTCTACCGAGGCCTCTTCCAACCTGGTGGAATTGGCTTCTGAAATCCAACCTGCAGTTGCGGTTTCTCAGGAATTATCTGACACTATTCCCTTGGATATTTCAACCCCTGCACGTGGAGCTGCTAGGCCTCCTGCAGCCATGTCTATTAAGGCCTTTGCCAGGGCTAAAGCAGCCAAAGCTTCAGAAACGGTGCCTGTCAAGCCCCCCTCTCACAGGCCCAGCACCAGTTCCCATATGCTTTCTTTGGCTGAGGATCTCATTTCTTTAATTCGTGGATCCCAGCCTCATCCAGACAGGACCTCTCATCCACCTCCAGAGAAGAGGCCTAGAGCAGAGCCCCCAGAGCCAGTATCCACAGATGATTCCTCTGATGACTCTGAACATACAGACCCTCCTGAGGCTCCTTATTCCCCTTACGAAGACTCTGATGCTGAAGAGTCCATTCCTTCAGCCTTTCCACCTGAGGAATTTTCCTTTGGGGAAACCTTGCATGCTATGAGGGAACATTTTCAGTGGCAGGGCCAAGATTTCTCAGACTCCAGAAAAAGGCTTAGAACCTTTCTACATTTGCCACAGCATAGGCCTTTAGCTATACCTCCAGTTCTTTCTGTTGTAGATGATGCATTTAATGATGCTTGCACTGCTCCTGATTCATTACCTCCGGCCCCTGCTAAGCCCGATAGGTTCTACAGGGTCCCGGACACTCATCACCATTTATACAAGGCTCCTTTTGCAGATCCAGAGACTATCTCCCAGGGCCCTAAAGCTGTAGCAACTTCATCTACTAAAAAACCCTCCCTCTGAAAGGGAATCCAGGTCCTTAGAGATGGGGTAAAAAAGTTTACACCTCTGCTACTTTGTCAGCTAGGGCTTTGAACTGCCAATTTCATATGATTCAATATCAAGAGTTTATGCTAGACCAGTTAACTAAAAAGCTGTCCTCTGAAGAATCTTTAGATAAGAAATATGTTCAGGAAATGGTACATAACATACAGCAGGTTAGTAACCATTCTTTAAAATGTGGCTATGATGCACTGGAGGCTTCCTTTAGATCAACCATGACTGGCACAGTTATCAGGAGACATGCATGGTTGAAAGAGCAGGCATTACCAGACCATGTCAAATCAAAGCTTTTAGATGCACCCATGGACAAAGTCAATTTATTTGGTTCCCCTGCTCAGCACGTACTAAAAAAGATGGAAGAGAAGGCGAAATCTGTACAAACAGTGAAAGATTTCTTACAGGTTCAACCTCCAAGGTTTAGCAGGAACTGGCCCTCCAAGAATTGGTCCTTTCCGGACTCCTCTAAGGCACAGAGAGGCAGGAATAGGCGTTCAAGAGGCAGAAACCAATCCAGGGGTGCCTACAGGGGACGCCAGTGGCAGGGTAACAACCAGCGAGGCACAGGCAGCCACCACCACTACAACAACACAATCACAGTGACTTGGCTGTGGCACCGCCTACCAGGGAACAACTGGAAGCACCCTTAGGCGGAAAGCTAACCTTATTTTCAAAGAACTGGCATTGCATCACAAGGGAAAAATGGATTTTGCAAACTATAGACCAAGGTTACAGGTTCCATTTCCATACTCTACCAGGAAAGAGAGGAATGCCAAACCTACCACCTACTCAAAGGGCAGAAGCTCTAAAGCAAATATCTCAATTAATAAGAATGAGAGCTGTGGAAAAGGTACCATCTATGGAACAAGGAAAGGGATTTTACTCCAGGCTCTTCCTGGTACCAAGAAAAGAGAGCAAATGGAGGCCTATTCTCGACCTGTCCGCTTTAAACACATTCCTCATTGTTCCAAAATTCAAAATGCTGACCCTACAGCAGCTTCTTCCCATGCTGGGCAAGGAGTCTTGGCTGGTAACTCTAGATCTCAAGGAGGCATACCTGCACGTCCCCATACGACCAGATTGCAGAAGATACCTCAGATTTCTTGCAGGATCAGAGCATTATCAATTCTCAGCATTGCCCTTTGGCTTATCTACTGCGCCCAGAGTGTTCACGAAATGCCTGGCATCAGTAATTGCTCATTGCAGACTTCAGGGAATCCAAATTTACCCATACCTGGACGACTGCCTGATACAAGCGGACAACAAAAGCAAGCTAACAGAAGACTTACAAAGAGTCATTTACCTGCTGCAAGCCCTGGGATATACAGTCAATATAAAAAAGTCAAGGCTGATTCCATCCCAAAGAATAACCTTTCTGGGTGCAGAGCTGGACACATCAAAACAAATGGCATTCCTAACTGCAGAAAAGAAAGAGCAGCTACGTCTCTACTTCTTGACATTAACAAAGCAGAACCATCTAACTGCAAGAAAAGTACTGCAAGCCCTAGGCTTCATGGCATCCTGCATAATTCTGGTCCCTCATGCCAGACTGCATATGAGAAAGCTACAGTGGTACCTAAAGAATTTGTGGTCTCAACACAAGCACAGCCTAGAAACCAAAATTCCAATAATTCCATGCCTGAAGCAAGAGTTCCTATGGTGGGCTCAGGCCTGTCAATCAAACACAGGATTGCCCTTCTGCAACAGTCAACCAAGCCAAACCATCACGACAGATGCCTCAGACCTCGGTTGGGGGGCACACATGCTGGACAAGTGCATACGAGGCTTATGGACTCAAGACCAGCTGCCTGCACATAAATCTAAAGGAAATGCTGGCAGTAAAATTGGCAATCCAGTCATTCAGACCATTTCTCCAAGAAGGTCAATTGATGATAAGGACAGACAACACCACAGTTATGTGGTACATCAACAAACAGGGAGGCACACATTCATACCCTCTATGCCGGCTGGCACTGGACCTATGGGATGTGGCTCTGAGCTACAACATTCAGTTACAAGCAATTTTTGTACCGGGAAAAGAAAACATTCTAGCAGACATATTAAGCAGAACTACCACGGATGCCCACGAATGGATGCTGCATCCAGACATCTTCAAAGCCATCACAAGAGAATGGGGATTACCACAGATAGACTTATTTGCATCCCCACTCAATCACCAGCTAAAGAAATTCTGCACAAAGACGTACCACCCACTTGCTTGGAAGGTGGACTCCCTATCTTTCAGTCAGAAAAACCTGACAGCATACGCATTCCCACCACTTCCTTTGATGCACAAGGTGCTTTTGAAGATCAAAGAGGAACGTCCAAGGATCATTCTGATAGCTCCAGACTGGCCAAGGCAACATTGGTACCCATTGCTGAGGAACATGTCTCGGGAACAAATATGGGCACTACCCCTGATCCCATTGCTGTTAACACAGAACAACTACAACATCCTGCATCCAAACCTGAAAACTCTGCAGCTAACTGCCTGGAACATTACATAAGAACAATTAACCCAAATTTATCCCAGAGGGTTAAAGACATAATCCTTGAGGCTCGTAGACCTTCAACAAGAAAGAATTATGCAGCAAAATGGAAAAGATATCTCATTTAGAGTACTGCAAAGGGAGAAGATGTGGCACTGGTAAACATAGCCAACATCCTGGAGTACCTGGCAGAGCTCTTTCATACAGGCCTGTCCTATTCTTCCATCAAGATACATGCATCAGCTATTTCAGCAGAATACAGCTTGGATCCTCCTGCCTTCTCACATCCTCTGCTCAGACAGTTTCTGAGAGGAATTAAAAATGTAAAACCTCCCAGGAAACCACCATTGCCAGCATGGGACTTGAACTTTGTGCTTGAAAAATTGACACTTCCCCCTTTCGAACCAGCAACAACAGCAGAATTACAATACTTATCCTGGAAGACTGCTTTCCTGCTGGCAATCACCTCAACAAGAAGGGTCTCTGAACTACAGGCATTAATGGCAGTGCAACCCTTCCTGATCTTCCATCAAGATAGAGTGTCCATGAGAACAAATCCTACATTTATGCCTAAGGTGGTATCCAGAGTGTCTTTAAATCAGGCTATCCACCTACCTACATTCTTCCCCAACCCACAGAACAGGGGAGAAAGACTGTTGCATACCTTGGATGTACATAGACAATTACGCTACTACCTGGACAGGACCAAGTCCAATAGAAAAACTGACCAGCTTCTGATAGCATATGCAACAGGAAAGGAAGGAAAACCAATTTTAAAACAGACAATCTCCAAATGGATAGGAAATTGCATTAGATTTTGTTACTCCTACCATGGAAAGAAAACTCCAGAGAACATCAGGCCTCACTCCACAAGGGCTACAGCCACTACCACAGCTTTCTTACGAGGAGTGGCTACCAAAGACATTATAGAGGCTGCTACTTGGACCTCCGTGCATACATTTGCCAAGCATTACAATATACCTTTATACTCTAGATCCCGAGCAGGTTTTGCCACTGCTGTTTTGCAAGGGATCCTAACTACACCATAATCTCTCCTTTTTTCCTCCTCCCCTAGTTTAGCTATGGTATTCTACCCATTTGTAAGGACTGCAGATGCATCCTTGAAGGACATAGTACAGATGTTCTTCATTCCACATTGCTGCAGTCCTAACCATTGGGTAGTCCGCTGTCCAGTCGGCCCGAATACCAAAGTATATGGCTGACGTCGGTCAAGGCGCATTAGACTGATGTCAGGGCGTCAGGGTACTAATGCGCATGACCGACGTCATATCCTCAGTCTTTTTTGCCGCATGGTCCGATGCAGAAGCAGTTTTGCGAGTGCAGGTTGGCGTTCTGAAAAATTTCCGAAGTCGGAGTTTCAGACCGAATCAAAGTTGGCTAAGTACCCGTTGGGAACATTTTGGTTTTCTTGCCTCAGTATTTAACGGATGTCAGAAAAAGTGAATAACTGTATTTCTTGTGGGAAGCAGATACCTCATAGGGATTACCATACTTTGTGTATACCTTGTTTAGGGCCTGAGCACGGCGTTGTTGGTTGCGCTCTTGTGCTAGATTTAACAAACGCACTATTAAGAGAAGGTTAGACTGTGCCAGGTTAGTGTTTGGGAAGCGTTGTAATTATAAAATGCCGTCGGATGCTCCGGCGCCCGCAAATCAAAAGCAAGGATAAAACAGCAAAGCCTAGGGTTGATGAACCGGCAGTCCCGGACGTCGGTTCTTTAGAACGCTCAGTGGAGCCAGAGGTTTTGCCAGGAGTTTCTTTGGAGTCTCAGGCAGAGACTTTACTGTTACAGGATGTGCCCTCTCAGGAGGTAGGCCAGGCTGAGGGGGCTTCTCAGGTAACTGTTCTTCCCTCTCTTCCCAAGGTAGTTAGAGCCTCTCCTTCTGTTTCCAAAACTTCCTTGAGAGGTAGGCCAAGTTTAGCTTCAGTGGGGGCTTCTCCTAGCACTTCAGGTTCTGTGCCTAAGAAACATATGCTTAAAATGGCAGAAGATTTAATTACTATGATTAGAGGCTCTATGCCCCCTCCTGATAAGAGGCCTAGGGTGGAACCTGAGTTTGAGAGTTTTGAACAGTGTTCAGAGGCTTCTGAGTCTTCTGCGGAAGACTTGCAGGAGTATCCTCCTTATTCTGATTCTGATGTGGATGATTCCACTCCTACAGCTTCTCCTCCTGAGGATTTCTCATTTTCAGAGACTCTGCATTCCATGAGGGAGCACTTTAAATGGGAAGGCCAAGATTACTCTGATTCCAGGAAAAGGCTTAGGGAATTCTTATTTTACCCCAGCATAGGCCCTTAGCTATACCTCCTGTGTTGAATGTGGTGGAAGATGTTTTGCAGAGGCTTCCCTGAACCCGGATTCTTTGCCTCCTGCCCTGTTAAACCTGATAGGTACTATAGGGTGCCTGAAGCTCATAAGTATCTGTTTAAGAGTCCTAGGGCAGACCGAAACTGTTTCTCAGGGGCCTAAAGGTGTTAAGGCCTCTGTTGTTAAAAATCCTGTTCCCACTGATAAAGAGGCAAGGGCTTTGGATAGGTGGGGAAAGAAAGTGTATACTTCTTCCACTTTAGCCATGAGGCGTTGAATTGTCAGTTTCACATGCTAAAATATCAAAATTATCTCCTTTCACAATTGAAATCTAAGGTGGATGCTTTGGCGGAAGGTATAGAGTGTAAAGAGTTGCTGGATTTAGTTCATCTGTCTGAACAAGTGGGTAAGCATTCTTTGCAATGTGGTTTTGATGCTGTGCAGGCCTCCTCGAGGGTGGCTGCCACTAGTTCTGTTCTTCAGGCATGCCTGGTTGAGGGATCAGAATTTAGCAGAGCATGTTAAGACTAGGATTTTGGATGCTCCTTTACAGTCTGATGTGTTATTTGGTTCGCCTGTGGAAGCAGTTTTAAAGAAAATGGAGGACAAAGCTAAGTCTATGCAAACTGTTAAAGATTTTTGCAGGTGCAGCCACGAAGTTTAGTAGAAATTGGCCTACTAAGGGATGGACATATCCTGCTTATGATTCCCAGTCTAGGGGTAGGTCTAGACGTGGTAGGGGCAGAGCTCAAGGTTCTTTTAGGCCTAGAACAGGGGTTCACCTGCTCAGACTTCTGGTGAGGGCAGGGGTCAGTCCTTTCGTAAACAGACCCAATGACCTGCCTTTTCAGCTGCCAGTAGATTCTCGTCTGGCAGCTCCTTTGGGAGGAAGACTGTCTCTTTTCAAAGAAAATTGGGATTTAATCACTCAAGACAGATGGGTGATGGATATCATTCACCACGGTTACAGGTTTTATTTCCATACATTGCCCCCTCTCAAAGGCATGCCAGACGTTCCCCCTCCACAAAGGAAAGAGGCTCACAAGCAAATTTCTCTGTTACTCCAAATAGGGGCCATTCAGCCAGTCCCTGTACCAGAAAGGGGCCTAGGATTTTATTCTCGCCTGTTCCTAGTACCAAAGAAGGGGAACACGTGGAGACCAATTTTGGATTTATCTATCCTCAACACTTATCTGGACATTCCCAAGTTCAAGATGTTGACGTTACAACAGCTTTTACCTCTGCTGGGCAAAGATCATTGGATGGTAACTTTAGATCTCAAGGAAGCTTACCTTCATGTGCCTATAAGACTAAGTTGCAGGAAGTATCTGCGTTTTCGAGCTGGAAATTCTCATTATCAGTTCTCTGCATTGCCCTTTGGCTTATCTACTGCGCCCAGAGTATTCACAAAGGTTCTGGCTCCAGTGATAGCTTACTTCAGGCTAAAAGGAATTCAAATCTATCCTTACTTGGGCGACTGCCTGATTCTGGCTCAAGAAAAGGAAGACCTTCTACAGCATCTGGAATATGTCATAGCAGTGCTAAGATGCCTAGGGTATTCTGTGAGCGAAATAAAGTCCAGTCTAGTACCCTCTCAAGACATGTGCTTTCTGGGTGTGAGACTGAATACAGCAGCCCAGATGGCCTTTTAACCCGGACAAACAAAAGAATCTTTCCAGTTACTTCCATCAACTATCTCTTCAGTCCGGGCTGACTGCAAGGACAGTCCTTCAAGCCTTAGGGTTCATGGCATCTTGTATTCTGGTGCTTCCCAATGCCAAACTGCATATGAGGAAGCTGCAATGGTATCTCAAAATGTGTGGACACAGCACTGCCAGGATTTGGACACTGTCATTCAAATAATACCTTGCATTCAAAAAGAATTTTTGTGGTGGGCTCAGGAATGTCACCTAAACAAGGGACTCTCTGTGACCCGGCCAGAGGCGAGTCAGATTTTAACGACAGATGCCTCGGACATTGCTTGGGAGCTCATCTAAATGGAAAGTGGATACAAGACAAGTGGCCTGCCAGACTACAGCATCTACATATCAACATGAAGGAGATGTTAGCAGTCCAGTTTGCATTAATGGCTTTCAAGGAGTTACTTCTTCCTGGGCAGGTGTTGATTCTAACAGACAACACAACTGTCATGTGGTACATCAACAAACAAGGGGGAACACATTCTTATCCTCTATGCAGGCAAGCAATGATTTTATGGGAGACTGCGCTCAGTTTGCAACTAACTCTTCAGGCAAGGTTTCTGCCGGAGCACAGAACTCCTTAGCAGATGTGTTAAGCAGGCAAATCATGGATCCCCACGAGTGGAAACTGGATCTTCATGTATTTCAGAAATTGACAGTGTCATGGGGAACTCCAGACATAGATCTGTTCGCTTCTCCACTAAACCACCAGCTGCCAAAGTTTTGCACAAAGGGGTTTCATCATACAGCTTGGAAAGTGGATGCTCTTTCTTTCAGTTGGAAAAATCTTCATGTGTATGCCTTTCCACCTCTGCCTCTTCTTCCAAAGGTGCTCCTAAAGGTCAGACAGGACAAGCCAAGGATGATTTTAATAGCTCCAGATTGGCCTCGGCAACACTGGTACCCACTACTAAGGAGTCTGGTAAGGCAGCCCCATGGCCTTTACCTTTGATTCCACATCTGTTATCTCAGAAGGACGGTCACCTGCTCAATGTCAAGCTTCACTCTCTTCATCTAACAGCCTGGCATATTCTGTGTTGAAACACAGCAGGTCTCAACTTCCTCAACAAGTTTTAAATGTGATTATGGAAGCTAGAAGACCTAGTACAAGAAAAGTGTACGCAGAAAAATGGAAGAGATTTTTATTTTGGAGTGCAGCAAAGAATTTGGAGATTTCTGAGCCTAATTTGAGTGTGGCTCTTCAATATCTTACTGAGTTACTGGACAAAGGTTTGTCTTTCTCTTCCATTAAGATTCATGCTGCAGCAATTTCAGCTCACTATGATTGTGACCCACCATTGTTTTCGCATCCTTTGTTCAAGCAGTTTCTTAGAGGGGCAAAGAATATAAGACCCCCGTAGAGCTCCTACTCCTGCTTGGGATCTCAATTTTGTGTTGGAAAAACTTACTCTACAACCTTTTGAGCCTGCGGCTACTGCTGACTTGAAATACTTGTCATGGAAGACTGCTTTTTTGTTTGCTATTACTTCTGCAAGAAGGGTTTCTGAGTTGCAGGCCCTTATGGCAGTAGAGCCCTTTTTGATTTTCCATAAGGATAGGGTATCATTACGTACTAATCCTTCCTTTATGCCTAAGGTGGTTTCTAGTGTGGCTTTAAACCAAACTATTCATTTGCCTACTTTCTATGCAGATCCCCAAAATAAGGGGGAAAAGATTTTGCACACTTTAGATGTACATAGGCAGTTGCGTTATTATTTAAGCAGGACTAAGGATTTCAGGCAGTCTCAGCAATTGTTTGTTTCTTTTGCTTTGAGTTCTCAGGGCAAGCCTGTGTCTAAGCAAACTATTTCTAAGTGGATTGGGTTTTGCATTTCATTTTGTTACTCCCATCATGGCAAGGAGATTCCAGCTGGGATTAGGCCTCATTCCACTAGGGCTACTGCCACTTCAACAGCATTTCTAAGGGGTGGCAACTAAGGATATTTTGGAGGCAGCTACTTGGAGTTCAGTGCATACTTTCTCTAAGCATTACCACCTTCCTCTCTACTCTAAATCTAGGGCTGGTTTTGCCACAGCTATTTTGCAAGGCATGTTGACAGCTCCTGCTTCCTTATGATTTGCCAGCCTCCCTTACCTCTGCTTTGGGATTCTACCCAATGGTTAGGACTGCAGCAATGTGGAATGAAGAACATAGTACAGTTTTGTACCTACCATAAATGTAGATGTTCGAGGATCCAAATTGCTGCAGTCCAATTCCCCTCCCTCCTTCCCCTCTGTGTTTAGGGGTGGTGGTGTGGGCTAATATATATATATATATATATATTCTTGTACATTTGTATATATTGTATATATGTTTGATGCAGGCCTTTTTGGTGTTTTGGTTTGGGCCTTGTCTTTTTAGGGTCTTCTGACATCTGGGGCAAGAAAAGACTGAGGATATGGCGTCGGTCATGCGCATTAGTACCCTGACGTCCTGACATCAGTCTAATGCGCCTTGACCGACGTCAGCCATATACTTTGGTATTCGGGCCGACTGGACAGCGGACTACCCAATGGTTAGGACTGCAGCAATGTGGATCCTCGAACATCTACATTTATGGTAGGTACAAAACTGTACTTTTTGTACCTACCATAAATGTAGATGTCCGATAGGAATGCATCTGCAGTCAGGATTACCCACCCACCTTCCCCTCTGTGGTACTCCTAGGGTATTTGCCATCCTTCAGCTAGCTTGGGGGGGATCTATTATGGTGTATTTGTTTGTATATATGTACATACATGCTTATTTTATGTGTTTGCTCTCTACTATTTGGAAACATTGGCATTTATCCAAATGTAGCCATCCAAGAGGGCACCTGGCATCTGGGGCAAGAAACACTGAGGAAAATGGCGTCGGCTGATGCCTTTATACCCGAAGAACTGCAGCTATGACGTCGGGTGAAGCGCGACACCAGCCGAAGTCAGACCCAGACTTTGGAATCCGGCCGACCGAAGGGCTGCCTGATGACAGGACTACCCATTTGTAAGGACTGCAGATGCATTCCTATCAGACATCTACATTTATGGTAGGTACAAAACTGTACTTTTTCAGGCCTACAGATTTGTATATTACACCGATGCCATCTTCAAACTAAGGCCAAAATCTAAATCTATGTCTAAAAAAACGACGCCTGGGCCACATGTGCAGGCCCCATGCCTAAAAAACAAATGATCAAAATGGCTGAAGATGTAATTACTCTCATCAGGGGTAGCCAACCCCCTCCTTCTAAGAGGCCTAGGCAAGACATTGATTATGCATCTTCTGAACAGGATTCTATTTCTTCTGAATCTTCTAATGAACAGGATTTGTCTTTTCCTACTTATGAGGACTCCGATGCAGAAGATTCCATTCCTTCTGCTTCTCCCCCTGAGTATTTTTCTTTTGGAGAAACTTTACATACCTTAAGGGAACATTTCCACTGGGAAAGTCAGGATTTCTCTGACTCTAAAAAGAGACTTAGGGATTTTCTTCTTCTTCCTCAGCATAGGCCTTTGGCTATAACTCCTGTTCTAGACATTGTTG
Source organism: Protopterus annectens (assembly GCF_019279795.1). Taxonomy (NCBI): domain Eukaryota; kingdom Metazoa; phylum Chordata; order Ceratodontiformes; family Protopteridae; genus Protopterus; species Protopterus annectens. The sequence continues at coordinate 1,578,613,515 of NC_056739.1, read as the reverse complement.
ATGATGTTTTTTCAGAATCTAGTATGACTCCTTGTTCTCTGCCTCCATCTCCTTGTAAGCCAGACAGATACTACAGGGTTCCTGACTCCCACAAATTCCTTTTCAAAAATCCCATTGCTGATCCTGAAACAATTTTGCAGGGTCCCAAGGGCATTAAGGCCTCTACTGCTAAAAATCCTACCCCTTCTGATAGAGATTCCAGGGCACTGGATAGATGGGGTAAGAAGGTTTACACGTCTGCAACATTGGCAATCAGGGCTTTAAACTGTCAATTTCATATGCTTAAATATCAACAGCATATCATGGGACTACTTAAACAGAAAATGATGTTAATCTCTGACTGTGTGGAAAATAAAGATTTGCAGGATTTATTACATTCAGTTGAACAAGTTGGAAAACATACTTTGCAGTGTGGTTTTGATTCCTTGGAGGCCTCTTGCAGGGCTGCTGTAACTGGATCTGTGCTAAGAAGGCATGCTTGGCTCAAAGAGCAAATTCTGCCTGACCATGTTAAAGCAAAATTGTTGGATGCTCCTTTACAACAGGACCATCTCTTTGCTAATAAGGCTGAAGAAGTGTTAAAAAAGATGGGAGATAAAGCTAAATCTATGCAAAATGTGAAAGATTTCTTACAAGTGCAACCTCCAAGATTTAGTAGGCACTGGCCTACTAAGAACTGGACCTTTCCAGTCCCCTTGAGAGCCGCTCAAGTCAGATCAAGACATTCCAAAGGCTCCAGGTTTCAGTCACAAGGAACTTTTAGAACAAAACAATGGGGTGCCTCCACCTCCAAATCTGGAAACAACAAGGCACCTCCCTATGGTAAACAGTCTCAATGGCCTCCCTCTACAATCACCAAGCACTTACCTTTTAGCCACCCCTTTGGGGGGAAAACTGGCACTTCATGCATGAAACTGGCAACTTATTACCCAGGACAAATGGGTTTTAAATATAGTATCCCAGGGATACAGATTTCATTTCCACACATTGCCAATCCCAAAAGGATGGCCAAATCTGCCCCCAAATCAGTGGGCAGAGGCCCAGAAACAAGTTCTGTCCCTCATGAACATGGGGGCTATTCAACCAGTACCAGAAGAGGAAAAGGGACAAGGTTTCTAGTCAAGACTTTTCCTGGTACCCAGAAAAGGCAAATCATGGCGTCCAATTCTGGACTTATCCACTCTAAACACATTTCTAGACATTCCAAAATTCAAGATGCTGACTCTTCAACAGTTGCTAACAATGCTAGGCAAAGATGCCTGCTTGGTAACTCTAGACTTAAAAGAGGCTTACCTGCATATCCCAATCAGGGAATCTTGCAGAAGATACCTCCACCTCAAAGCAGGCTACTTGCATTACCAGTTCTCTGCACTGCCCTTTGGCTTATCTACTGCGCCCAGGGTCTTCACAAAGTGCCTGGCACCAGTAATTGCATTCTGCAGGCAAATAAATATTAAAATATATCCATACCTGGACGATTGTCTAATTCAGGCAGAAAACAAAGACATTCTTCTAAAGCATCTGGCGTTTGTAAAAAGGGTTCTAACTTGCCTAGGGTACACCATAAACGAAAAGAAATCACAACTGGTACTCTCTCAAAAAATTACATTCCTGTGTGCAAGCTTGAATACAACTGCTCAGATGACTTACCTTACGCCAGAAAAGCAAATTCAATTGGTGACTTACTCAAACAGGTGGCCACAAAAACCCTGCTATCTGCAAGACAAATTCTGCAAGCCTTGGGGTTCATGGCCTCCTGCATTCTTCTAATTCCATATGCAAGACTGCATATGAGGAAACTTCAGTGGTACTTAAAAAGTTTATGGAGTCAACATTGTCACAGCTTGGAAACAGTGATTCCTATTATACCTTGCCTGCAACTAGAGTTCCTATGGTGGGCAGAGGCCTACCACCAAAACAAGGGACTGCCATTCACTCCACCCCCTGCCGCCCAAACCCTAACTACAGATGCATCAGACTATGCTTGGGGGGCTCATCTGGCAGGAAAGTGCATTCAGGGCAAATGGAGCCCAAATCAAATGCACCTACATATCAATCAGAAAGAGATGCTAGCTGTACAGAATGCACTGACAGCCTTCAAGGACTACCTTCATCCAGGGCAACTAATGATAAAGACAGACAACACCACAGTTATGTGGTACATAAACAAGCAGGGGGGTACACATTCCTACCCCCTTTGCAGACTAGCCATGGCATTGTGGAACACGGCCTTGACCTATCAAATACAACTACAAGCTCAATTCCTGCTAGGAAAACTAAATACTCTGGCAGACGAACTAAGCAGAAATCATATGGACCCACACAAATGGAAACTAGAACCACAAGTTTTCAACATGTTGACATGCAAATGAGGGAGCCCAGACATAGATCTGTTTGCCTCACCCCAGAACTATCAGTTGGGCAAATTCTGCACAAGATTTTATCACAAAAAAGCTTGGAAAGTGGATGCTATATCATTCTGCTGGAAAAACCTATCAGAGTATGCTTTTCCCCCTCTGCCTCTGCTCTCCAAAGTTCTACTAAAAGTAAGACAGGACAAACCAAAATTGAGTCTGATTGCTTCAGACTGGCCTCGCCAACATTGGTACCCACTCCTGCGCAACGTGTCACACCTTCGTCCGTGGCATCTGCCTCAGACACCTTACCTACTGTCTCAGCAGAACTACCAAATTCTGCAAACTCAGCCTTAAACTTTGAATCTTGCAGCGTGGCTAATCAACTAATTTCACACTTGGCATCCCTCAGCAAACCTGTGATGGATGTCATTTTGGTGGCTAGAAGGCTTAGTACTAGAATATCTTATGCTGACAAATGGAAAAGATTCTGTGCCTGGAACCAGTCATAAGGAATAAGCACAGCAATGGCCAATATTCCTCAGATTCTACAATACTTAACTGAGATGCTTCACAAGGGCCTATCTTTTTCTTCCATAAAAATCCATGTCTCTGCCATTTCAGCTCATTACAACACAGAACCTTCCCTCTTCTCTCATCCTCTGCTAAAGCAGTATCTCAGAGGGGCCACAAATTTAAGACCTTCCAGGAGAGCACCAACTCCTGCATGGGACCTCAATTTTGTTTTGGAAAAACTCACTCTCCCTCCTTTTGAGCCAGCTGCCACTGCAAACCTAAAATTTCTCTCCTGGAAAACAGCTTTCCTTTTAGCAGTCACTTCAGCTAGAAGTATTTCAGAATTACAGGCTCTTATGGCAGTGGAGCCTTTCTTTATTTTTCATCCGGACAGGGTGGCTCCCAGGACCAATCCATCTTTCATGCCTGAGGTGGTATCCAGTGTGGCTCTTAACCAGACCATTCATCTGCCAACTTTCTTTCCCAATCCACAGAACAAGGGTGAGTGGATTCTGCATTCATTGGATGTACACAGACAACTTAGATTCTACTTAAACAGGACAAAAAAAATCTCTAAGAAAATCTGAACAACTATTGGTGGCATTTGCTGCAGGGACAGAGGGAAAGGCTATTTCAAAGCAGACTATTTCCAAATGAATAAGCCATTGTATTCATTCCTGTTATTTGCACCATGGTAAACCTATCCCCAAGGGATCAGATCTCATTCCACCAGGGCTGCATCTACTTCTGCAGCCTTTCTCAGAGGGGTTCCTACCAGAGACATTCTAAAAGCTGCTACCTGAAGCTCAGTTCATACGTTCACCAAACATTACCATTTACCTCTCTTCTCTAAATTCAGAGCTGGCTTTACCACTGCTGTCCTGCAGGGCCTTATAGCTGCTCCTAATGCTGTATAAATCCATCCTTCCAACCATAACTTTGGGATTCTGCCCAAATGTAATGACTGCAACAGTGAAACACTAAGAACATAGTACAGTTGTGTACACTTACCATAAATGTAGATGTTCGAGTGTATTCACTGTTGCAGTCCTGGTTACCCACCCTCCAGCCCCCTATTTTTTGTCTTATTATACCTCTCCTTTCTTTTACTATGCTTAAAAGCCTTTTTGGTGTATTTGCTTTTGTTTGGAGGCACATTTTTTGTGTTTTAAATTATATATATATATATATATATATATATATATATATATATATATATATATATATATATATTTTTTTTTTTTTTTTTTTGCTCCCCATTTGGGGGGCACCTGACATCTGGGGCAAGAAAAACTTATGTAATGGCATCAGCTGCATGTTTTATACCCCTGATAACCTGACGTCATGGAAGAAGGGAAAGCAGCCGACGCAGGACCCATGACTTTGTTAATCAGGCCGACTGAGGGCAACCTGCCAGCAGATTACCCAAATGTAATGATTGCAACAGTGAATACACTTGAACATCTACATTTATGGTAAGTGTACACAACTGTACTTTCTCATAAGTGACAAAGTTTGATCATAAAGGTATATTTCGAGGGACCAAAAACACTGGAGTGAATGTATCACTGCAATACTTATGCACCTGGCATGTATTACTGTTTTTATATGATAGTTTGGAGGTTTTGCACTTTTATTATATATTATATTGTTATTATATAGTTATGGTTTTGCAATTATATGGTTAGAGAGTGTTGCATAAAGTAGACTTTACCATAAACTTGTGGGTTGCATTACTTAAGGTTGTAAAAACTATATATATAAAATTGTTTTCAAGGTAGTAACTGCATTTTTTGTCTTTATTCTTAAAGATAAAAACAAACGTAGATTGGACATCATTTTATATGGTAATAAGTTAACAAGCTGCAGACTGAATTGCCATGTTAGGTATTTATTTATTCAATCTGATATTGTGATTCTGGTAATTTTTGGTGTTCTGTCTGGGTTATTTTTAAGGTCTAGCTTTATGATGCTTTGATGAGGTGTTAATTAAATTTGATCTGATGTTGTCAGTCTTCACCCAATCCTTGACAGTGGGTTTGGTTCTGAACCTCAGAACCGACTCAGACGTATCTTCCAGCTCGCGCTGTCCAAATTCTCAAGCCAGGCACTACCCATAATGTTCCTCACAGAGATTACCTCAGATCTCGTTTGCCGCTTCGCAGACCAGACGCATTAGCTTCCTTCTCTCGAGCCTTGACTGTAGCAGTGAGTAATTCTTTAATATTTTTTCCTCTTTGAATTTATTCTTTATCCCTTATAAAGAATTTGCTGTCTAGTACCTCTCATGCTATGTACCTGCTCCTCTTAACTTTATTCTGCTTCCTTTCCTTTCTTACCATTGGTAGAATTTAAGTACCAGTGCTGGTACTTTCTTCCTATTTGTTACCTTTTAGGTATTCTACCACCACTGGTATTTTTCTCTGTTTTATTCTCTAATTTTTCTTTAGTTTAAAAAAAAAATCCTTTGATTCTTTCATTTCTCTATCTCCTTTGTCGTGGGACTGTTGCGACAGTTATTGCTATGTTACAATAGGCGATCAAAAGCAACTAGTCTAGTAAAGGCACCTCAGGTTTCAAAAGGTGCCAAAAATGTGAAGGCAAGATGCCTAATTCTGATAATCACTCTTTATGTGTCTGTTGTCTGGGGAAAACCAATTTGCAGGAGGACTGCTCAGTCTGTCACGGGTTCTCTACACGAACCCTGATTGAAAGAAAGAACAAATTAATAGTAGAAAGACTTCTTAAAACTAAATTTGATGAGGCCTTATCTGAGACTAGACCTGAAACTAGCACTTCCTCATCATCTTCCTCTGTTTCGAGGAAAAGGCCTTCTTCAGTTCCAAGGTCTTCGGAACCGACTAAAAAAGTGCCTAAGTCATCCTTGGTACCAAAGAGTTCCTCAGCACTGGAGGATTTATCTGCTTCGAGACCCAAGCTCCCCTCCAAACTGAAAACAACTTCTGCTTCTACACTGACAGATTGCTTGGTGGTGAAGCTATCACAATTACCAAGAACTGAATACTCTCCATTGACGCATTCAAAGACATGCCAACCAGCCCATTTATAGAAGTGAGACCCCCTAGATCTCCCTCCTCATCTTCTATTCAGTCTACTAAGAGTCTTTCTGAGGCCGATATATTGAGACTGGTGGATCAACCCCTGACGGCTAGGGGATTACCCTCGGTTCCTAACCATGCTGGCCTTAGAACTAGCCTAGGTATAACTCATTGGTAGCCTCTTCCTCCAATTCCTATTGAGACCTTGGAGCCCTTGGCTCCGATTCTTCCGGCGTAGACTGTTTCTGTTCCGGTAGCATCCTGGTCTCCTGTTCCGAGAGTTGTCTTAAGGTCCTCTGAGTCTTTGGCACCGGAGGTCTCTGGGGGTTGTGATTCTCTGTTTGGGTCCGAGGGGGGTTGGATCGAGTTCTTTTCACTCGGAACCGTCCATGTCCCTTGGCACCTTGGCCTTTGTAGATCGACCCAGGCATCTGTTCCAGAAGCTGCCTCCTCGGTGAGGGGTATGACCCCAGTTCCGAAGGAGTCCTATTCGGTTCCGGGCTCCCATCCCTTTATGGGAAGCCAGCCTTTAGGATAATGGAGAAGGCATTGTCCATTGGGGCCTCTGTCTTTGCCATCCCTGTCGGGACAGATTTAATTCAAACTTCCTCGGAGGAATCAGTATACCTGGAGGCTTTTCGTGCTCAGCCCTCTACTTTTTGGATCTCTCCGCCCGCTGATGATCTTATTAAATTTATTGCTCAGCGGGCATGGAAGATGGCTGACTCCATAGAGCCAATCCCTAACAGACCTGACCGAATATTATCAGCCTCTAATGATGAACCACATTGGTCTAAAGGGACTCCTGTTGACATCATGGTGGTAGCAGCTGCCACCAAAAAGGAACTTGCTGAAGAGAGTCTGACTATCCATCTTCCTAACAGGGAGTCTAGGATGTTGGATAGATTTGGGAAGGATGTTTATGCTTCATCAACCTTCGATCTAAGGTCCTTGAATTATATGGCACATTTTACCAGATTACAGAGAGATTTGATTAAAGAACTTTCAAATACTCTCTCAGGAGCAGTGACTGAAGTGGTACATGACAAAGTTTAGTCTCAGCTTGCAACCCTTGATGCAATCACCAACTCATCTATGAGGCTCATTGCCCATGCAGCTGAAGGGATGACCAGAGCAATGGGTTCAGGCATAGCCTTTAGAAGGCATTCCTGGATGTGCTTGTGCAACTTTGCAGAGCCATTTAAAGTGTCATTCATCAGTGATCCCGTTGATGGATCCATCCTTTTTGGCCCAAGGTAAAAGACACCCTAGCCAGATGTGAGAAAGATGGTAAGACCCTATCTGCCATACGTTTCTCTCACTCCTCAGAGGCCTTATTCTAGGAACCAAGGAAGTGGGAGACTATGGTTTAAAAAATCTAAGGGGCCTTTCCAAGACTCACGAGGCAAGGACTTTTCCCGGGGCAGAGGGGGAAGCAATGGCAGATGCTGCCCTAGGGGCAGAAATGGACCGCAGAAACAGGGGTCCAGAGAATCATTCTCTGGAACTTCCTATCAGTATCCCTGAAAGGGAGCTCGATTGCCTTCCTCTGGAGGCAGTCGGGGGGGGGGGGGCAATTATCCCTGCATCTACCTGCTGGCAGTTGATAAATTCGGACAAATGGGTGCAGGGGATACTATCCAGAGGTTACAAAATTCCACTATCTGTATGTCCCAAACCACAGAAAAAACTCCCAGATGTTCCACCCAATCAAAGGGAAGCAGCAGTCTTAGAAATTCAAAAACTGCTCGAAAAAAGAGTCATCCAAAAAAATTCCCTCCAGACCAAACAGGCTGCAGGGTGTACTCAAGATTATTTTTAGTGCCCAAAAAACAGGGAACTGAAGACCCATTTTGAATCTCAGCCAGTTCAACAAAACAGTCCAGCAAACCAAATTCCGGATGATATCGGTTTAGTTCATACTTTCGTTTTTGAAAAAAGGCAACTGGATGTGCTCTATAGACCTCCCATGATGCTTATTACCACATAAAAATGGAAAAAAAAGCTCCAGGAGGTTTCTGTGCTTCCAGCTAGGAGCCAGTCATTACCATTTCAGAGCATTGCCCTTTGGTCTTACCACAGTCCCCAAGGTGTTCACCAAATGCATGGCAGTGGTTGCAGCTCATCTCAGACCGCAAGGTTTTCGAGTCTTTCCGTATCACCATGACTGGCTCCTCACCGCTACCACCAGGTGTCTTTTGGAACAGGCAAGAGACTACACCATAAATATTTGTACATCTCTAGGCATAACAATAAATTTCGAAAAGTCCAGCCTTCAGCCGTCTTAGCAACTGGAGTTCATTGGTGCTCAGTTAGACACTACTACAGGCATTGTGTGCCTACCTCCAGAAAGATTACAACGTATCAGAGTTCAAGTCAGGCATTTTCTTCGGAGTGACAGGGTTCCAGCAAAACTTGTTCTTTAAACCTTAGGCTCTGTGGTGGCATCAATCACTGTGGTCCTTCTAGCGAGGTTTCATACACGAATTCTGCAGTGGTTACTAGCATCCCAATGATCTCTGATACATCATCCAATGTCTCATCTAGTTTTGATTACCAGCTGTTGCAAATATGATCTCAAATGGTGGCTATATTCTGACCAGATCCTCTTGGGCTGGCCATTCGTTCTTCCTCAGCCCCAAGCCATAGTGACCACGGATGCTTCCCAGATAGGGTGGGGATGGGGCATTATCTGGGAAGGACAGTCCAAGGCATGCGATCCCAATTGGAGAACAATTTGCACATCAGTGTTCTGGAAATGAGGTCCCTGCTGTTGGCATTGCAAGCATTCCAAGATGCCCTTCCTCCCTGGACAGTAGATATTCAGACAGACAACATGTCAGTAGTCTGGTATATAAACAAACAAGGGGGAACCAAATCTTACCCACTTTGTCGAGAAGCACTCAGAGTTTGGCAATGGACGATTTCTTTCAACTGCTTTCTGATAGCATTGCACTTTCTGGGAAGTTCCAACATGATAGTGGACAGAATGAGCAGGACTATTCTCATGCCTCACAAGTGGTCTCTGAATCCTGTAGTGGCGAACAAGATTTTTCATCATTGGGGCCAGCCTTGCTGCGACCTTTTTGTGTCTCCCATGAACAACAAGTGCAGAGGTTACTTTGCCCTAATCCCCCTTCTGGAGGAGTCACCCAGAGACACTCTTCTCCATGATTAGCCTCCTGGTCTGTTATATGACTTTCTCCTGAGTCCTCTTGTATCACAATTCCTAAAGAAAGCCAAAAGGACGGAGAATTCAGTAATACTCATTACTCCCCTCTGGCCTCGACAAGTTTGGTTTCCCTTCCTTTGGCATCATCTGATACAGAAGCATGGATTTTGGACCTAGTTCCAGAGCTACTAACTCACCCAGGAGGGCATGGTTCATCCGAATCTCCAACATCTCAAGCTCACTGTGTGGCTTCTCCAATTCCCATGATTGCCAGGCATCCTTTCCTTTCTTCTGTGGTCCAGCGTATTATTATTGCTCATCACAAGCCTTCTACTAGAAAACTGTATCAAGGCAAATGGGAAAAAATTACTAGATGGGCCTTGAATAAAGGACTGGACCCTTATACCAGTCCCATTCATGAAGTTCTGGATTTTCTAAACACTTTTTCAATCTGGTTCCTCTGCATCTATGGTAAAAGTTCATCTGGCAGCGATTTCAAATTTCCATTCAGGCTGGAATGACTGTCTCTCAAGCTTTGTAAAGCGTTCTTGAAAGGACTCGTGCTACTAAGACCCCCATTTAAAGAACCACCTCCCCCTTGGGATTTGACTATTGTTCTTCAAGCTCTTACTAAAACCCCCTTTGAACCACAGCATCTTGTGATCTGCAGTATTTATCATGGAAAACATTATTTTTGGTGGCTATTACTTCTGCAAGAAGGGTTTTTGAGTTGCAGGCCCTATCATGCAAATCACCCCACCCAATTTTTCATAAAGATAGAGTCGGACTCAGAACAAATCCATCCTTTCTACCAAAAGTAGTGTCCGAAACTAACATTAATCAGCCACTACAGTTACCATTTTGTTTCCCTAATTTTTCTAACAAAGGGGAATATGCCCTTCATTTACTAGATATGCACAGGCAACTATGTTTTTATCTTCATAGAACTAAAGAATTTAGAAAATTGGATCAGTTATTTGTAACGTTCTCTTCCCTCCATATGGGTAATCCAGTTGCTAAGGTTACTTTAGCTAAATGACTTAGAAACTGCATCACGTTCATCTATCACTCTAAAGGACTTCAACTTCCCAAACCAGTTCAAGCCCATTTAACTGGAAGTGTGGCTACATCAGCAGTTTTATATGCCAGAGCTTCTCTAGATGACATCTGTGCAGCAGCCACATGGTCTTCTCATCATACCTTTAACGCTCATTACAAATTAGATCAGGTCTCGAGGGGTCGAGCATCATTTGGCTCTGTGGTGCTTAGGAATATTCGTCCTTGAGACCTCCCAAGGCTAAAGTAGCTGGGGATTCTATCCCACTGTCAAGGATTGGGTGAAGATTGACATCAGATAAAGAAGTTATGTCTTACCATAACGTTCCGTCTGTGTTGTCGATCTTCACCAATCCTTGACATCCCTACCCAACTTCCCCTATCCTGAGATTCTTAGTAGACTGGGTTAGTCCTCAGCTAGTTTCTCTTTAAGGACTCATATATGGCCTTGTTCTGTATATTTTCTATATTTGACTATATTTTGTTTTCTATATACTACTTATTGGGCAAACTCAATCTGAGGTAATCTCTGTGAGGAGCATTATGGGTAGTGCCTAGCTCCAGGGTTTGGAGACCGCGAGCTGGAAGATATGGCCAAGTCGGTTCCGAGGTTCGGAACCGAACCCACTGTCAAGGATTGGTGAAGATCGACAACACAGATGGAATGTTATGGTAAGACATAACTTCTTTTTTTTACTGTTGAAGTTGTGCAGGTGATTGTCAAGAAGTTCAAGCAATTAATCTGATGAAGTTGCAAGCATTTTCCTCTGAAGATTTTGATGAGTATTAACCATAAAGGACACAAAGCCAAATTTCTCTGTGTATTAATATTTTAATGCTGTTCATCTTATTTGAAGTAGCTACAGTTTCTAACATCAAAATTTGATGTAGCACACTGTTTAATAAGAATAGGAAAGCACTTCCACTGCAATATCAAAAGAATGTATCTTGTAGAATCTGTAATTGACAAATGTACTTCCTCTTAAGCTGCTTGTTAGTGCTGTGGCTTTTACTCTTGGTGTTGTGTGCTTTGATGAAAAGTGGCTTAACAAGGAAAAGAATATAGTGGCACTTTCTTTCCAGCAGGAAAGTCGTGAGGTACATATAGAGGATTACGATTGCCAATCATAACCCTTTTGTTATGTCCTCCAGACATGGATGGCAAGAAATTCACCTCAAGAACGAAGCTTGAGAGGGCAATCTTAGCATCCATGTTAAGAGCACATAATACAGGGTTATGATCATTGAGCCGATAAAAATTCTTTGTAGTGCACTCTCAACTGTCCCTGATTTTCAGGGACGTCCCTCATTTTGACTCAGATTTTAGCTCTGTCCCTCTTAATCCCTCCTAAAACTATTGACTTTTGGAGGAAAGGTGGTGAATTACACTTAATGAATAGTGACAATAATTGAAGAGTTATAGACTTCTTTTACTTCAGAAAATGTGTATTAATTCATATGCTCTGATTCTGTCAATGTTTCAAGTTAATAGCACTAATATTTTAAAAGTGTCCCTGATTGTCCCTGATTTTTTCGTGACTTGTCCGTGATTCTGTTGAAATTTGTCCCCGATTGGTTGAGAGGTCTTTATCTGTTTCATGTACTATTAGTTACAGAGAAAACAATCACTAAGTATTTTGCTGGCTTTAAAAGCCATAAAACACTTAATGAGCGCTGTCAGTAGAGGTAGTATAACCCAGTCTGTTATGTTTATACTCAGTGTTAATGCTTCTCAGCTGACTAGATTTTCATAGAATGTCTGGATTATGCTTCGTATTTTTGGTCTACTCCTCATAACATCTGTAGTTTTTGCACAAACCACCAAGAATTGATGTTGCTAAGTAATGATATATATTCGAATTTCAGAGTTTGTATCCTTCAGATTATGCAGGTGAACACATCCTGTTATTCTAGCAATGGTACAGACAGCAGGCAGAAACAAATGTTTTGTTCTGCTGCTGTTTGCTGGTCAGTACAGACAGATTTTACTGCTGAGTGCTAGACCCCGATCTTAACAATAATAACAGGGGTGCGTAACAATTGTTAAGGGTACGGTAGCATGCCACTCAGGTAGTTAACTGGTTTGTATTTTTCTGAATGTTGGAGCATAATCACTGCTCTCCATGCACTACATTAATGTTTTAATGGTTTACCTGTTCTATTAGGGAATGAATTTGATAAGTTCTCAGTTCATACCTTACTGTGTTGTATAATAAGTCATAAGCAAGTTCTGCTTATCTTTCAGTTGCTAAATGAAGCAGAAATCTCTTCTTTACCAAATATTTGTGTTAGACTCACAGAGAATACTAAACTTTTGTAGGCTGCTAAACCATGTCCCATCCATATCCTGTAATGCACTGCCTATGTAGAACAGTCCAGGCCTTTCCTTCTGCAAAAGAGTTTGATCACACAGTAGAAAGTCCCATGCTACTTTAAGGGGAAGTCTTATTTTGCGAGGTAAAACTTATTAGTTTTAGACCATTTTCAACTCCTTTACATCAGGACAAGATTTTTGGGACAAAGTCAGGGACAGATTATTACTGGCATAGATAGCAAGCTGTTTTAAATTCTGTCAATGTTACTTGCTGGCCAGCACTGTCAGGTCTTAGTGCACAGTGCTAGACCCAGTCTTTGCAGTGCTTAGGGGAGAGCTTAACATTTCCTGTGTTCAGGTCTCTCTACAGAAGCGCTTAACTAGTTTGTCTTTTCCCTGCTATTGGAATGTAACCACAGCGTAGCATGTACTACAATATGATTGCTGTACACTTGGTTGCTTTCTTGAAGTTGTAATTTCATTTTTCTTTGTCAGATATTCAGAAAGACAGTTACAGCAATTTTCAATTAATTGATTAAATGTAGTTATGTTACTGGGCATTTTGTTAAATGTACTGTATGTAATGTGTAGCACGCAGGTGGTATCTGGTATCATAGATTTGTTTGTGTGGGTAGGGAGGTGGCAAAGCATTTTAGAAAGTCAGCAAGCTCTACAGATGAATTTGATGTGAATGAAAAATAACTTAAACATGCACACTGTAGCTGAGTGACTTGATGCTGTACTAGTATGGTCTATCTCTTTTAAACTGTATTTCTTTCTGTTTTGGTAGCCTCATTGTCAACCACAGGGACTCAGAACCCCTCAGCAGTAAATGTTACTAGTTCTCCACAGTTTTGACTTATCTGATTTCAAAGACCTTTGGCTGTAGAAACAATTTGAAATTGCTTTGTGTGTGTTAGGTTCGCACAGCATGCTAAACTTTGTAGGCTGCTAAACCCTGTCCCATGTCCAGTAATGCACTGCCTAAGTAGAACAATCCAAGTCTTTCCTTCCACAAAAGCATATGGTCACACAGTGGATAATCCCATGCTACATTATGGGAAAGTTTTATTTTGCAAGGTAAAACTTGTTAGCTATTTTCAACTACTTAAGTTGTTCTTTAACATTTCCAAATATTTGCTGTATCTTTCACAGTTCTTCTTTCCCCTTACTGGTTTACTATCTTTAGTCATTGTCTTATGCTGGTCTTTGATCTTGTTACAGGGACAACTTCAAATACAGAGTACTCCTGTAACAAACAAATCCATCCTGCAGGTAAACATCATAAGTGCTTAGTTTCCTAGGGTGCTTCTCCCAACATTCAGAAATGTTCTACTTTCAGGTAGGCTTAATGATGCAAGCAGAAGAAACTGCAGAAAAATCCAGTAAAACCTTATACCTGAGAAGCTACATTGAGAGGAACCAGAGCTGTCCACTTCATGTAAGACTCCTTTAAAAGGCCAGTTGCAGTGTTGTAGAGCGAAGTCCTGACTTTGGCCCAGACAACCTCAGCTTAATTAGTGACTCAGGAACTTGATGGAGATTGCAGTGAAAATTGGCATAAACGTCCTTTATCCAAAAAACACACTCAGGAGTCAGTCACTGGAAACAAACTCCAACTTTTAATGGTGCTTCTGGTAATTCGGCAAACAGCCTTCAAGAAATAACATAAGCCACCAGTCATTCCCATTTTATGTCAAACTGCTCCAATTAAACAATCATCTCATCACCCAGTAATCTACTACAACAACCTGCTTAAACAAACATACCCTTAAAAAGGGGTAGAATATTTTTCCATGTATAATAAGTTACAAAACATCATACATATATATATATATATATATATATATATATATATATATATATATATATATATATATATGTACACACACAATATTATAACTTTCACATTTAAATTCACATCCAGATTCATACATTTAGGTTTTATAGTATTATAATTTAGAATGAACCTGGCAGTTTTCTACCCACTTTCATTACCTAGCTGACTCCACTTCCTTCGAGATTATCCCTCCTCCCAGTCAGTAGTCCCCTGTCTGCACCTGATCAATGCAATATGTTAAAAGGGGCTTCAGAGTTTCCTTGTACAGATTCACCCATAGTTACAAAATAGAAATAATCTGCAAAAGGTTAGACACTTAAAGCCTTCCCAAGATTTCAGTGAGATATCTGAAGATATTAATGATGCAGTGGCTTCTTCATTCCCTTACCACCAGTGGATCCCATATTTGATGGTTTAAAACTGATGCAGGAAAGGGAAAATGACCTGTGGATGTTGTCATCTCCCTCAAAAAGACTGCAAAAAGACTTTAGGAAAACAGAGCAGTCCTCCTGTGAGGTCCAGTCTTTGTTGTGGAAAAAATTCCTGAACTGGATGTTACTGTCTTGGTAGCATCTCTCAAAAGTCCTGTTCTTCAGTCTCTGGCTATCAGTTCCCTAAAGTGAGAATTATATGCTCTGACTGGAATAAGAAAGTGAGTATTTTCATCCCGTGTCCTATCCAAGAAGGTAATAAACTACCTGACCTAAATGCTGCACTTTTAGCAAGACTCATTAGATAAGGTATTGTATTCTGTTAAGGAAATGCCTGGCTGTGACATCAAGGCCAAGGCCCAAGCTTCCATAGCTTTCTGTTTTGGCAGTCTGGTGGTCAGCATGGCATATAATGCATTGGATGGATCAGTCAGGATGGCAGAATCTGATATTGCTGTACACCACCATTTCTAGATCTGCCTTACCCCATTTGCAAAGAAATTCAAGGTGTCATTTGGGGACTCAGTCTTTAAAGGCTAAGTGCTGGTTTGCCCAAAAAGTGATACATTATTCAAATTCATAAAAGAAAAAGGGAGAATCCTTGTCACTTTTGTTGTGAAATTTCAGCCTCACAGTGCTTTTTCTCAAGAACACAAAGGGATCAGCAGCATGCCTCTCAAATGTCCAGATTTTTGCCTCATATTTTTGGTCTGTTCCTCATAAAGTGTGTGATTTTCTGGCAAATCACTGGGATGATCTGAGGATTGAAGTCACTAAATAATGCTATACAGTTGTGTTTAGGACTTCATATACACCAGAAAAATGCATGGTAATACAAATTCTGTTATTCTAGCAACTTTCTAAGTTTATAAGAGCAATATTTAAAATCTGTTCTTATTTTGGGCCTTTGTCCCCCCATTCTGTCAGGCTTTGTCCAGTTTTTTGCACTAAGAGGTTGAGAGATATGATTAGCAGAGGTAGTGGTTCCACTGAAGCCCATAGCCCCAACAACAAGAATCCACAGTAGGTAGCAGAACTCATTTGCTGGTTCTCAACAGATGTTTTCAGGGATGTCCCAGGCAGCCACACCATAACCAGCCAAAAGCTAATTTGTATTTGAAAAACCTGCATGGAACTGGTTTTGTGGTGCTGTTCCCTTTTTATACTGTGTTGGCCAATGACAACCAGTGATGCATGGGTGGGGACGGGATAGCTAAAGTATGTCATGTAAAGTTCTGTTCCCTCTCCGTATCATCTGCATCATTCCAGATATGTCTCCTCTCAACAAGAAATGGCAGCAAAAAAGTAGTTGCAGATGCTCCTTAAGACAAGTGCCAAGCAGGGCCAACGAGGACAACAATTTTATTTCAAATTCTTTTTTGTTTCAAAGAAAGTGTGAAATGTCAGGCCAGTGGTTGACTTAAATAGCCTAAACACTTTCATCCCCAGCTAGTCCATTCTTATTTTCACCCTTCAAGCTTTCCTCCCTCTACTGTCCAGAGAAGACTGGATGTGCTGTGTAGATTTTCAAGGTAGTTACTTGCACAGAGAGAGAGGAACGAGAGAGAGATCAGTAAGTGATCAAGAAGTTTACTTCACTTCCACTGCCATAGTGCTCACAAAGTGTATCCTGGTAGTAGCTTCCTTCCTGTATCTAACAGAGATAAAATTATTTCCTGGGTTGAACGACTGTCTCCTAGAGGCCAAGAGCCAGGATAGTCTCATAGGGATCACTATTGAAAAGACTGCCTAATTCCATTCTAACGCTTGACTTTCACATTTATTTCCCATGATAACGGGGTATGTCAGGCATTTTCATAATCAGGGAGGGAATCTTAGACATCCAGTCCACAGTTGCACTTCTGTTTGAACTTGCTCCTTTGGTTGGTCTGTGTGTCAAGGCTCTTGTGGTCACAGTTGCTGTGTCATCACGTGCAGTTTTCCATATGAGGGTACTACAGTGGGACCTCAAGGCTCAATGATTTCAGGCTTCTACTTTCTTGGATGCTTCAGTCAAAATTTTTACAGCTGCAAGAGAAATTTACATTGGCGGATAACTTCAGTCAAAGTCTTGGTAAGCAGACCATGTGTAGATCCTACTACCCAAACAACTCTTACTATATATGCCTAATATTTCTAAATGGAAGGACACAGCCAGCGCTACATGGCACCGACAATTTGGACCATTAATGAATCAAAGATTCACTTCAGTGTCCTAAATATGAGAACTGTTCTCTTTCTCTTTTCAAGCTCTGCAGGTATGGATCCCTCCAGATGTTTGTTTGAGATTCATGTTGTAGTGGAAACTACCACAGACACCAAGTGTCAGAAGTACTTTACCCTGATTCCTTCCTCAGTGGTGAGAGCAAAAGATGCCGTGACATAAACTTGGGCCAAAGAGCTGCCCCTTGCCTTTTCTATTCTCCACTAATAGTGAGATGTATTTCAAAGCCAGTAAGTTAAGAGAAGCTGTAATGTTAATTCCTCCCAACAGGTCCTAAAAGTCTAGACAGATTTGGTTTCCTATGCTTCAATAGTTTCTTGCCAGCATGTACATGTCCCTTATCACATAAGCTTTTTGGCTCACCTCTGTAGGAGAGACCATCCATAACTCCACTTCTTTAAAGTTACCTTCCAAAACTAGCTATTTTGAAAGATGACTGTTTTAAGATGGTTACAAAACCACATGTGTCTGTGTGTTTTGGGGGGGCAGAGACCCCACACACACACCCGCAATACAAGGAGGCCTTGATTCCTACATGACATGTTATATAGTCATATCCAAAGACTGCTATATTTCGGAGTGAAAATCGGCATCCTGACTGACACACACACACACACACACACACACACACACACACACACACACACACACACACACACACACACACACACACACACAGTGCATATCGGAGAGTAGCAGGTCTTGTTTCCCCACCATGCCTCATACTGTTAGGTATTTGCGGAAAAATACTGATTTCTAAGTAATAAGGATGCTATGAAATTTCAAGTGCTCCATTTAAATTATATTTCAGCTTGACCTCGCTAGCCATTGATATTGCTCAGATACAACCACAGCTGTGATCAAACTAGTGACTGTGCAAGAGAGTCTGTAAACAGTGGGAAAACCCTGACTGACTGGGGTGATTTTCAGTAGTTTGTAGTAGGTAAGGGAGGTAAGGCATAGAAGGGTTCTGGCAAAGTGTTAATGGCCTAGTGGACCAGTTGCCTTGTATTTTCTGTGATTCTGTATTAGATGCACACACTGTGCTGTGCTATTGCCAGGAGTGCACAACATCCATTCTGATCCCTTTAGCAATGGCTCTTTTCTTATCTCTAGGTAGGGACTTGACTGGTAGCAGTAATAATAATAATAATACTAATAATAGTAGTAGTAGTAGTAATAATAATAATAATAATAATAATAATAGTACTGTGTAATTTGTTGAAAGGAACATGATTAAGCTGTCCTGAATACAAGAATATGTGGATTTTATGGTGATTCAGATATTTGTGTCCTTTGGGCAGTTTTTTGACTAACTTTCTACTCTTCATACTCTTTTGGGTAGTGAATTAAAGAGACATTATGTGTGGAACTACAGTAAATTGCTGTTGTCAAAAACTGACTGGTATCACAGGTCTATAAATTTGCACTGTAACAAGTGATAAACAGTTGAAGGAAAATGTTGAATTATTTTGCTTTAATTTAAAACATACGATCTGATGTTGTCTTTTTTGTCAGATTCCACCTTTATGTTCTCGGATCTGATAGGATCCAACCCAGGCTCTTTTAGAAGCTATGGATCCATGGCTGTGACTCCACCCCTATGTATAATCTCCCTCATGTCCTTCAAGGATGCATCTGCAGTCATAACAAATGGGTTGTCCTGTCGTCAGGCAGCCCTTCGGTCGGCCGATTGTCTGGGTCTGGCCTCGGCTGGTGTCGCACTTCACCCGACGTCATCTCTGCTGGTCTTCGGGTATAAAGGCATCAGCCGACGCCATTTTCCTCAGTCCTTCTTGCCGCGTGGCGCCCGAAGCAGAAGCTGTTCGCAAGTGCCGGTCGGTCAGATCCAGAGATTACTACTACCAAATACTACTTCGAAGACTTCTGAAAAGCTAAGTACCCCGTTGGGGACTCTTTCTTGCCTCAGCCGATGTCAGAAAAAGTAAATAACTGTTTAACTTGTGGGAAACAAATACCTCATAAAGATTTCCACTCTTACTGCTTACCTTGTTTAGGCCCAGACCACGATGTAGCAGCCTGTTTAGCCTGTGCTTCCTTCAACCGACGAACGCTTAGGCGTCGGTCGGAGTTTGCTGAACAGTTTTTCGGCTCAGATTTTGCGTACATTATGCCGTCGGATCCTCCGACTTCTCAAATTGTTAAAAAACGCAAAGAAAAAGACCGACACTCGCGGTCCGCGGTTCCGGCCAAAACCACGCTTAAGCAAACCGCGAGTGTCTCGGTTTCGGCCGAAACCGAGCAAACGGGTCAATCTTCAGCCGAATCCATTACTACTACCGAGGCTCCTGCTACCCTAGTTGAATCGGCCTCTGAAGTTTTGCCTACTAACGTGGTTCCTCTAGAATTATCGGACACCATCCCTTTGGATGTCTCTACCCCAGCACGTGGTGCTGCTAGGCCTCCTGCAGCCATGTCTATTAAGGCCTTTGCCAGGGCTAAAGCAGCCAAAACTGCTAAATCAGTGCCTGTTAAGCCCCCCTCACACAGGCCCAGTTCCAGTTCTCAAATGCTTACTCTGGCAGAGGATCTCATCTCTTTAATAAGGGGATCCCAATCTCACCCAGACAGGGCCTCTCAGCCTCCAGAAAAGAGACCTAGAGCAGAGCCCCCAGAGCCAGTGTCCTCAGATGATTCTTCTGATGATTCAGACATTACAGACCATCCAGAGGCTCCTTTTTCTCCTTATGAAGATTCCGATGCTGAAGAATCTATTCCATCTGCCTCTCCACCAGAGGAATTTTCCTTTGGGGAAACCTTACATGCCATGAGAGAGCAATTTCAATGGCAGGGACAAGATTTCTCAGATTCTAGAAAAAGGCTTAGGACCTTTCTAGACTTACCACAACATAGGCCCTTAGCTATACCTCCAGTTCTTCCTGTTGTGGATGATGCATTTAATGATGTTTGCACTGCTCCTGATACTTTACCTCCAGCCCCTGCCAAGCCCGATAGGTATTACAGGGTACCGGACACTCATCACCACCTATACAAGGCCCCACTTGCAGATCCTGAGACTATCTCCCAGGGGCCTAAGGCAGTAGCTTCGACCTCAGCAAAAAACCCTCTCCCTTCTGAAAGGGAATCCAGGTCCTTAGAGAGATGGGGTAAAAAAGTTTACACCTCTGCTACTCTCTCAGCTAGAGCTTTGAACTGTCAGTTTCATATGATCCAATACCAAGAGTTTATGCTTGATCAGTTAACTAAGAAACTGTCCTCTGATGATTCCTTAGATAAGAAATATGTTTTAGAAATGGTGAATAACATTCAACAGGTTAGTAACCATTCTTTAAAATGTGGCTATGATGCACTGGAGGCTTCATTTAGATCAGCCATGACTGGCACAGTTATAAGAAGGCATGCATGGTTGAAAGAACAGGCCTTGCCAGATCATGTTAAAGCAAAGCTGTTAGATGCTCCTATGGATAAGGTCAGTCTATTTGGTTCTCCTGCCCAGCAAGTAATGAAGAAAATGGAAGAGAAGGCAAAATCTGTACAAACAGTTAAAGATTTCTTACAGGTTCAGCCCCCAAGGTTTAGCAGGAACTGGCCTTCTAAAAATTGGTCCTTTCCAGACTCCTCTAAATCTCAGAGAGGCAGGAATAGACGTTCCAGAGGCAGAAATCAATCCAGAGGAGGTGCCTACAGAGGACGCCAGTGGCAAGGCAATAACCAGCGAGGCACAGACGCAACCACTGCCACTGCAACTGGGCAATCACAGTGACTTGGCTCTAACACCGCCTACCAGGGAACAAATAGCAGCACCCTTAGGCGGAAAGTTAGCCTTATTTTCAAACAATTGGCACTATATCACAAGAGACAAGTGGATTTTGCAGACTATAGACCAAGGCTACAGGTTTCATTTCCACACCTTACCAGTAAAAAGAGGAATGCCAAACCTACCTCCAAATCAGAAAACAGAAGCTCTAAAACAGATAGCTCAATTAACAAAGATGAGAGCTGTGGAAAGGGTACCACCAACAGAACAGGGCAAAGGATTCTACTCCAGACTCTTCCTAGTACCAAGAAAAGAGAAAAGTTGGAGACCTATTCTCGACCTGTCCGCTTTAAACACATTCATCATTGTTCCAAAATTCAAAATGCTGACCCTACAGCAACTTCTTCCCATGCTGGGCAAGGAGTGTTGGCTGGTAACTCTAGATCTCAAGGAGGCATACCTGCACGTCCCCATACGACCAAATTGCAGAAGATACCTCAGATTTCTTGCAGGATCAGAGCATTATCAATTCTCAGCATTGCCCTTTGGCTTATCTACTGCGCCCAGAGTATTCACAAAATGCCTGGCATCAGTAATCGCTCATTGCAGGCTACAGGGAATCCAAATTTATCCATACCTGGACGACTGCCTGATACAAGCAGACAACAAAAGCAAGCTGACAAAAGACTTACAAAGAGTCATTTGCTTACTACAAGCCCTGGGATACACAGTCAATTTAAAAAAGTCAAGACTAATACCATCCCAAACAAGAACATTCTTGGGTGCAGAATTGGACACAGTAAAACAGATGGCATTCCTAACTGCAGAAAAACAAGAAAAACTCCCTCTTTACGTCTTGGCATTAACAAAGCAGAACAAACTAACAGCAAGGAAAGTACTGCAGGCCTTGGGCTTCATGGCATCATGCATAATCCTGGTCCCCCATGCCAGACTGCATATGAGAAAGCTACAGTGGTACCTAAAGAATTTATGGTCTCAACACAAGCACAGCTTAGAAACCGAAATACCACTAATCCCATGCCTGAAGCAAGAGTTCCTATGGTGGGCTCAAGCATGCCAGTCAAACCCAGGCTTGCCCTTCCACAACTTTCAAGCAAGCCAAACCATCACAACGGACGCCTCAGACCTAGGTTGGGGGGCCCACATGCTGGACAAATGCATACAAGGATTATGGACTCCAGATCAACTGCACCTGCACATAAATCAAAAAGAAATGCTGGCAGTAAAACTAGCAATCCAGAATTTCAGACCATTCCTCAAAGAAGGCCATTTGATGATAAGGACAGACAATACCACAGTCATGTGGTAC